>NC_056733.1:1565543802-1565843802 GCF_019279795.1 Protopterus annectens | reverse complement strand
ATAAAAATAAAAAATAAAATCACTGAGTACTGGATCTGATTTAAGTGGTATGCTATCCATATAATATGTGGTGGCGATGCTAGATTTATAAAAGGAAACTATATTGCATTTCTTGGTAACAAAGGTAGTCTTGTGATTAACATAACCACCATTTACCTTGTCCAAACCTTTGGATAATTTGGTATCAAAGTGGGATTTGATAATTACCCTCAGTCTGCAATTATCAGCAAGTGTGGTTAGCCATAGTCCTGTGACACTCTTGTTCATGTCAGACATACCTCTCAACTTCTTAGCACAAAAAATCTGGACAAAGCTTAAAATAATGGTGGGTTGGCAAAAGCTGAAAAACAGGGACAGATTTTACATATTTCTCATTTAATTTCTAGAATAATAGGATTTGTGTTAGTGTGCATTTTCTGAAGGATATGGAGTTTGAAAGTCAAATGTATGTCATTACTGAGTGATTTCAATTCTCAGTGATTTGTCAGAAAACCACAAACTGTGTGAGAAACAGAACAAAAATATGAGGCAAAAATCTGGATATTCTGAAAGAAATCTGGATGGCTGGCATATATGATGCCAGAAAAGTATTTGCCAAACAGGAGGGAGCCCAGGACAAGGATATGTAGTACACCCCTGGTGATATTTTTCTATCTAGAACAAATACCCACAATCTTAAGGGCATGGGTTTGCTCAGAGAGACATTTAACTATCCAGCAAATTACATATAGATTACGCCTTGACAAGGTCTGTAGTACATTCAATAGCTTTGGAAAAATAGTAATGCAGCTAAATGACCTGTAATTCCTGTGGTCATTAGAGCGATAACATTTACACAAGTGAAGCACAGCAGCAGTTCTCCATAGCTCAGCTATATAGTTACTAGAGAGGCTTGGTTGAAGAGATGATAGGGGTTAGCATGGACAGGGTTTTGTCAAGACTTATGGAACTAGCATTTTTAATTCTGGAATGTGCAGCATGATATCGAGTGCAGATGGGTAATGGGGAATGAGGGACAGAGGGGAAGAGTAGGAGGACAAAGTTTGAAAATAATTTGATCACAATAATGCTGGCAGTGTCCTAGGAGTCACAGAAGGAGGTACCTCTTTTGAATAGTTTAGTACAGAGCTTTGAGTTGCTTCTAGATTCCTAAAATAGCTGAAGAATGCCTTTTACTCATCTTTTGAATTGGTTGCAAAAATCACCTCATAGTTGGCCTTGAACTTCATAAACGATAAACTTAAGGGATGCACTTACTGTCTTAAATTGCTTTCATAATTGTTAAGAGGAGGTCTTTTGAAGATAGTCAGGTGGTCTTTCATTTTATTATAGAGTTTGATGACATAAGAGTTCCATCAGATAAGTTTAGTTCTAGATTTGCCATTAAGCTTGTATTGCATAGGTATGGATACTTTATTACCTTTAACAAAGAGACAGTGAAATTCAGAGTTGGTATATATGCTGACATTGTGAATGTGTATAAACATGCACAGACACACATACACACACACACATATATATATATATATATATATATATATATATATATATATATATATATATATATATATAAAATCCAAGTCCTAAAATAAACTGTTTGAAAAAACTTTTATTTATAGTATAGAAACTTTTATATGTATTGTTCAGCTGACATCCATGCACAAAAGAAACAGATATAAAATATACGTAAACTCTTTTTACAGGGTCTATGCCCCCCTTGTAGGGGTCTTCACCCAATGTCTACCTATTGCTAAACATTGCCTCCAAAGTCGCACTAAATCTACAACTTCCTGGATAGATAGTGCCACAGGTATGCTTTCAAGCTGATATTTAGTTTACAGTGACAAACAGTATTCTACCAAATGTGCATTGCATAAGTGTTATTCTAAGTCATTTGAACACAGTGATTTTCAGGTAAAAGATATAAAATTATTTCAGATGTATTTCTTTCAAGCACATGATGTGCTGAAAACATATATATATATATATATATATATATATATATATATATGTGTGTGTGTGTGTGTGTGTGTGTGTGTGTGTGTGTGTGTGTGTGTGTGTGTGTGTGTGTGTGTGTGTGTGTGTATTTGCATATATGTATGTATGCACACACACACACACACACACACACACACACACACACATATATATATATATATATGTGTGTGTGTATGTATATTGGTATTGTGCAATTTATCTGCTGTGCAGTTAGCTGAGTGCTGTTTCTGGTGTCAGAATTGATTATATGCACTGCTGTTTGAGTGTTTTTGTTGGTGTTGGGTTAGGGTGAGAGTGAGAGTAGGAGAAGGTGATGGATGTTTTTGTATGCTTCGATAATGGTATATGTGATGTAAATATTGTTTTGTGTGCATGTGTGTGTGTGTGTGTGTGTGTGTGTGTGTGTGTGTGTGCCTTGTTTATTGATACTGTTAGAGAAAGGGTGTTTGTTTAGGGACCTAATATGAAAGGCTGGGGTTAGTAGCAGGGGTAGGGTTATGGTTAGCACAGATGAGTTGTGGAGGGGGCCAATCTTCTTCTTGAAATATCAGCCATACTGGCATTGGGAGTTCAGAGGTTTAGCTGCCTTCTGGTGATCCCTTAAGTCATACTTAAATTTTGCTTACTCTGATAATAAGAACTTTTAATGGAATCTTACTTATGCTTTTAGTGTTTTTTTATTGCTTTGCCTATGAATGTTGCTTGTTCATTTAAATTGTTACTAATTTATTTTTAATAATAATACCCATTTGTTAACCCAGTAGACCTAATGGACACACAATTTCTTTTCAGGGGCAACCCAGGAACAATATTTGGGTATGTGACTTGCTCAAGGTCGTAAAATAGGCAAATAAAGGCTGAGAATCAAGCCATGTACCACATGAACTGCAGCTTACAGCCATAAACCTCTGTTCCCGCTGTCAGACTACCTATTTTTGTTTTTGCTACTTTTACTTGTACCACTTGTTGCTTGTTTTATTTGTATTACACCGTACTTAATATTTTGGGTTCAGGTAATACATTTTAATTCTCTATCTTATTCATCTACTTTTCAATCACTCCACTTCAGCAACTCCTTATTGTTTGGATTAGTTTAGTTAAGGGTTGTAAACATAGTAAAAATCTAATGGCTATAGACTTCTGTGGCCTAAACTAAATGCAAAAATGTGTAGCATTGTCACATTTGTTAAATATCCCTAATATGCAGCTTATAGTATAACCAGTACCCCATTCCAAATGGACACTTTAGTCAGGGACTTTGGCATGTGGGTAATGAATTCCTCTCATTCAACCACCATTTAGCAAAAATACTCTAGAATTCTTTCTTTTTAACCTAACTAATTTCTGAAGGCATCTTACCAAGGTCAAAATAAGTTATCATCCCTCTGTACTCAGCCCTGATTAGAACAATTACAGAGTACATTGTACCTTTTGTAATGTACTTAGCTAGACAGGTCATACAACTGGAAAGGCCCCAAAGGTTCCCAGCTGAAAGATTATTGGTCTAAAAACCCTTAGCTACCAATACAGCTGGAAGACTCTGCCCTTATACTCTACCTAGAAGGATAGCTATGTTTGCATTATCTGCTGTCACAGACTTTAGCCTACTGGATCTCTTCTACCTCCATAGCATACACAAACAATCAATCTAAGGATATAAATTTCTTCCAGCACATCAATAGAACATATTTGAGAGACACATTTACAACCCAATGGTTACACCATTTCTGGAAAAAAATGCCTTTAGATGATAAACAAATGACATCTTCACATCTTTCAAGAAGAACTTGGATGACTGGAGATGTATCCACAAATTCATCCCTAGACTGACATAATTTGCCCTTCTGGAAGAGGGAAGTACATACTGAGATTGGGAACTGACAAGCAACAAATGGTCTCTTGTTTTACTTGCATTGTAACTCCTATGATCCCATGATCCTCTAGGTATATTATAAGCAATAAATGTAGGTTATAGAATTCAATTTTGTTTTCTGCTTTATTATTGTTTTGGCTTCTTATTATAAACAATTGAATACAAATTAGGTACACATATACACCCAAAGAGGTTGGCGTATAAATGTATTTATTTTATTTATTGTTTTTTGACGGGGTAAGTCCCACTAGGCTAATGGCCTGTTTTCATTGGAGACTGGAGATGGTATTTATATACTACTAGGGGAAAATTGGCCAGGGCATCATGGAACTTCCACTATCCTTTACAAGAGGTGCTGTGGGATGTATTACATCTACCTAAGCTGCCACCACTGCAAAAAGATGGGACCTTGGTTTAATGTTAAAGCTGAAGGACAGCACACCTCTTATGCCACACTGAAGTGTCAGCAATCCATTGACCTGGTATGAAAATAGAAACTCCAGCATTCCGTACTAGAGGCAAGTGTGCTACCTGTTGTGCCACTAACACTGTCATTAACTTTAGTGAATGCAATCATTTATTCATTCATTTTATGTACATTAGTTCTTCCCTGTTATAACAGCTTCTACTAGTGTATTACAATGTCTCTTTAAAAAATGTTAATCTTTTTGGAAGTAAGTGTAATACTATTTTATTCATATCAATACTATTAAGTCAATTTCACTAAACTACATTTACTGCTCAACAAGATGCCTGGAAATCAAAATAAAGTAGTCACCACTATCTAAACCACAGCAACCTTTAATATAGTACAGTTGTTTAGTGCTATAGTCCTTTTACAAACAGGACTTCACCAGAACAAAAGTTTCAAACAACCATCTCAGTTTAAAAGCAGTTAATATGATTATAAACTTAAACTGGGTCACAGTTTACACAGTAGTGGCTGCTTCCTTTTGATCCCCATTCATTTTGCTGAGAGGTACATGTTTTTAAGCTTGGTGTTTAGCTATGGTATTTTTTTCTCAGTTGTTTTTATTGAAAATTTTCATAACAAAACAATAATATATGATAATAGAAATATTATAAAACACACACACACACACACACACACACACACACACACACACACACACACACACACACACATATATATATATATATATATATATATATATATATATATATATATATATATATATATATATATATAGATAGATAGATATAGATATATAGGAGCACTACAGAATCCTGAAAGCCCAAAATCCTGAGACCAGATCAAATTCCTGAAAACTCAAAATCCTGAAAACACACAGGATACCAACACTTACTATATTCCAGCACAACTACATACAGAAACATATTAGCCTTCAACTATATGCAGGGGGCAAGCCGCCCTGCACCCCTATGTAGGTGGCTGCACCCCCACACCCCCTGCTACTTAAATATAACAACTCTGAGATTGCACTTCAGTACACTAAGTGCAATCTCGAAGTTGATATATTTAAGTAGCAGAGGGTGTGGGAGGCTTGCCCCCTGCTTATACTTGGAGAAGAGTAATATGGTTTGTGTTTTATTTGTTTCTGTATGTACTTGTGCTGGAATATAGTAAGTGTTGGTATCCTGTGTATTTTCAGGATTTTGAGTTTTCAGGATTTTGGTCTCAGGATTTTGGTCTTCAGGATTTTGGTCTTTCAGGATTCTGTAGTGCTCATACACACACACACATATATATATATATATATATATATATATATATATATAAACAATAATAAACAACTCAGCAACTCAAATAACTATTTACAATGGCATCTACTATAAAACAAATGTTTTTAAACAGGAAAAGAAATGCGATAAGAGACGCTGTTAGTTAATTATTAAAGTCTGTTTATCCAATAGTTCTTTGAATTTCAACAATATATTATATGAAGAGGTGATTCTAGATTTTCTTGTCTTGATCATGATAAATTCAAGATGGCAAACTTCAGCTGCCAGGTGTACAAATTCTTTGATGGTAAGACTAGTCCGATTCTTCCAGTTTTTGGTGATGACTTTTCTTTCTAATGTTAAGATACTCCATAAAAGAGAGCATTTATTTTCATGACAAAAGTGAGAATAGGTGTATTAAGTAAAATAAGGGATTTGGTCAAAATAAATTTGTTATTAAAAACAGACTGTAAGAGAGAATTCATATTTTCCCAATGTGTTTTAAGTTTTATACAATTGTAAAACATATGCTGCCAGTCAGCTATGATATTTAGTTTACATCGCCAGTATCCTATGTCTTTACTAAACACCAGTTCAACTTTATGTGGTGTGATAAAGGTTCTATGTAAGAACTTCCAAGAAAATATCCTCCACCTTAGTGATGAAGTAATTTGTTTTGAAGATTGGAGTATTAGTTTTTTATCATCTTCACTTGGGTTGTTATTATTAACAAGTATAAAATAATCCCAATACCTTTCTCTGTGGCATACTGTTGATTTATTTCGCTTTCTCTGTGATATACTGTTTCTTAAGTACCTTATATATTTTATATAGAAGTCCCTTTCCAATTATATTCTGGTGCATTAGAATAATGAGTAAATCAATGAATGTGGGGAAATAATTTCTATTAGTGACATTAGAGTAACCTTATGTTCAACCCATTATCTTCAATTTTGAGTTTCTAACCACACATCTTTGCTTAACTCAAACTTATTAAAGATATGGTCAACATTTTGCAACTTGCCATTGCCTAGTAATTGATACCAGTGTAACAGGGTTTTGTCTTTAAATGTATTCATTGTTGTTAAATTAAATGTATTAATATTATTTTGAGTATATGCAATTGGAAATAGAAAGAAAATCCATACTTTATATTCAGGGTTCCTGAAAGTAAAAATTTTAAAGGAGGTTATTTTCTTATTAATACAATAAGCATTAACTGGCTTGATTTTGTTTTCTATAAAACAGTCTTTTACTAACTGATGCAATTTATTAGTAGCTATTTTAGTATGGTATAAGTTTGTTAAATTATTGAAATTGCACCAAATAAATCCCTGAATATATTTCCATTTGGCATTATAATTGTTATTTAACCAAGAAATTATTATCTTACAACTGAAGATAATGAATATAATTCTAAATCTGGAAGACCAATACCACCCAATGTCCAGTCTCTAATGTGATGGTTTAAAGCCAATCTAGACATATTAGGAAACCATAAAAATGTCAGAAACAAATAATTATACTCTTTTATATTTTTTGGGGGTGGGAGGGAGTGGGAGAGATAAATATTGCATTATATATATAGAATTTTAGGAAGGATAATCATTTTGATTAAAGGGAGTCTCTTCCATAGTGACAAAAATATTTCATTTCTCAAGTGTTTGTTTTATGGAATTTAAGTTATTATTATAATTGAGGGTTATTATATCTTTAATATTATCAGAATAGATTATCCCTAAATAAGTGATTTTACCACCTTCACAATGTATTTATGTATTTTTTTTAATCTATTTTATTAATATTGTAATGAACAGTTAGTATTTTAGTCTTATTCTCATTAAAACTGAGTCCTGATTTCTTCTGGAATATTTAGAGTGTGTGGAATACTGGATAAGTGAATAATTGCAATCAGGCAAAGTTAATAGGATGCCAGCTTCAAATAATTGTATTTGGGCAATTAAATCATTATTTATTAGTATGCTTTTGATGTTTTTATTTGATCTTATATAATTTGCAAAAGGTTCCATAACTAGAGCAAAAAGCAATGGGAACAACAGACAACTCTGTTTAGTACCTTTAGTAACCATTACTGATTGTGACGTATATGCGCCTATCTTAATGTATGCAGAGGAGTCTTCATAGAGAAGTTTGATTAATTGTAAAAACTTGTTTGAAAAATTACATTCCTTCAGTCCTAATAGCAAATACTCCCAATTAACTGAATCAAATGCATTATTGATATCCAGACTAACCAAAGTTAAATTGTTTTACTTATTAGTATAATCAGTTATTGATATTATTGTCTTGATATTATCATTGCTTATAAATACTGGAAGAAATTATTTTATTCTAGTGGCATAGATTGACATGAATATTTTATAATCTACATTTAATAATGAAATTGGTCTATATGCAGAACATTGTGTTGAGCCTTGTCAGTTTTAAAATTGGGGATATTAGGGTGTATTTCAAGGATGGTGGTACCTTTTTAAGTCCTTTAACTGCTGAAAATACTTCTAGTAGAATACTGTAAGAATCCTGAGTTATTGTTTTGTATAGTTCAGGTCTTGTACCACCATTTCCAGATGCCTTATTGAGTTTTAATTTACTAATTTGAATTTTGAGTTCAGACTTTTATATAGGGATTGCCAATTATTTTTATTTGATTCTCTGACAGTCTATTTTCAGTGTATTTTTATAAATGTTTTAATTAGATCTTGTGTATCCATTGCTGGTTTGTGTTGATTAATCTTATTAAAATGTTATCTGAAAACATCCAGCATATCTTCTTTTCCAATAACCACCATTTTACTACTACAGGAGTATAAGTCCTTGATGTAGTTAGATTTAATAGTCATTTTTGTTCTAGTAGCCAATTTATGCATGGATTTAGGATTTATGGAGTAATTAGTCATTTTAATCTTTACTGAACTTATCATAGTTCTATGTTGTAAAATGTCTAAATATTTACTATTTAAGCTATTTCTTTATTCTGTCACATTATTATTTTCCTTTTGACTTTCTAAGTAAACTTATCAATTTTCTCCTGTACTTCTATCAAGTTTTTGTCCAATTATTTCTTTTTTGTTAATAAAAGTAATGTAAGATTATCAAAAAAAGGTATGCTTTTAAAGAGTCCAATACAAAAATCTTTGAGATGTTACCTGTATGATTAATTTCAAGAAAAGTTTTGGTTTCTTTATTAATGAATTTCTTAAAGTATTTCATATTGGTTATATATGCAGGAATCCTTTTAATTGGAATGTTATTACTAGAATTCAATATAACTTTAAATGCTATCTCATTATGATCCAATAGTCGGCTAGAGACTACTTTAACATTATCTATTCTACTAGTGATCTCATTTGAAACATATACCCCCGGATTCATGAAGCTCGGAGCAAGGCCGGTGTAAGGCTTGCACCGGCCTTGCGGTGTATATATGGAGTAGTAGCGCCATATGCATATTAATGAAGGCATGCAGCCACCAGAGCCACGTGCATAGGAAACATGCGCAAGTGCATGCGGCATAACGAAGTTGCGGAGGGAGGCGTGTCAATGTTGGCTGTTGATGAGAAACCTAAACTGCTGAATATTGTAGTCCGACTGCAGTAATAATCGCACCTATCAGTGTCCGTGGAGACTGAAATGTATACAAAGCATGCAAGATAGTCCCTGCGAACAGAAAATGAAGAAGCAAATACAAATGCACGATAGGGAATAACAGGTCCCTACCCTTGAACAAATGACAGAAAAAACGTGTGCCTGTAGTCCAACATAGTGTTGATAGCTATACCATGTGGAAGTGAAACATATCATATGCTAGGGCACCGCCAGGAGGTACGTCTAGCCCAATGGAGAGGGCCACCAGCTGACCCATAATGTGAGGGAGGGTACATAGCTGTGCAGATGTGTCCATAACAAAATACACGAGGAGAAATGTAGATATATGTAGTTACTGTATGTCCAAATCATATCCCACAAGGGATGTAATAGTTGCATACAAAAGGTATGTCTGTATCCCACATAACAAATGTGATAGGGAATAGAATACACATGTAAACGAATCAGGGGCATAGAAACAGCTACAACAATAAGGACACATGTAGGCCGAAAGGAACAGTATGACCCGTACCATCGACTAAGAATACCACCTGTCCCACTTTGCGAGTGACAGTACCGCTGCGGCCAGATGTGTCCTGACACAAGCTTGTAAACATGGCAAATGTGCAGAGATTATAGGACATAAATATCCCTTCAGACGTCATGTAATAGTGGCATTAAACAGTTGTTCTCCACACGTATATTACATAAATGTCATAAGAAAAAGAATAAGCCACTGAAATGCTACAAGACTAAAGCTTAGATATAGGCAAGAGTTGTAAGTTCTATCTGCCGAACTGACCGTGGGTATGTGTCGGCATGTAAAATGTGTTGTGTCCACCGCAAATGTTACATTGTGGCCAATTAAAAAGGTGGAAACAGTACCATAAACTGTGGGGAGGCATTGTCCACAACAGTCGGATATGTGGAAGGAATAGCATGGACATAGGAAAAGGTGCCATCCCCCCAATGAGTACAACAGGTCTGCAAAACCCGGGAGTCATCGGTAGAAGCCAAACTAGTATGTGACACAGCCGAACGGGTAGTACCCGGGTATACCAACTAAGTAATGAAAGTGAAATATGGGTGTGTACCCATGTGTGTGAGGTATAGCACGTGGGAAGCAAACATGGCTGGATAGTCCACACAACCATAAAGGTACCCGACACCTGTAGGGCAGTCAGTGTGCTACTCTGGCCGTGTCATGGCCCAACAACAAAGGTAGTGAGCTATCGGATGTGAGTAATTTGCATGTGAGTGGTGGATGGGTAATGGTAAAACCCACAAAGGCGATACTGTGTCGTATGCAGAAAAGGTGAACCAGAGGTATAGGAGGGGGCAGCGGGTGAAGTGGACATAAACACAAACACATGGAGAAACAGCTGCAAGACAAGCAGACAGGCCATAGTGTAGAACACAATCCCACAAACATATGTATCATGTAAATGTGTGATCAAAATGTATAGATATGTCACCGTCACATACCCACAGGTTGGTCCTGATGGAACTGGCCATAACAAATGCAACACACCTGGCTGCATAATGGGCTACCCAGCATACCCTCCACATCACACAACCCACCCCCATAACAGAACGTCCACCAAATCCACCCGTGCATGGCCCAATGGTTCATTGCAGACACAGCTACACATACCGACCCCTACGCATATGTAGTAGGTATTGTTACCCTAAGCAGTGTCAGGATAGCAAACCATGTATTCCCTGCATGTTAAACCCCCTGCACATTTTCATAAAGCCAAAATACATTTCGATATCGTTTCTGTGTGGAATGGTCCAATTTCTGGAATATCCCTTACGGGATAAGTAACCTGTGTAAATAGTAGAATGGGTATGACGACAAGGTGTCCAATCCTGTACATATCTGGACACAAGTCAGAACATGAAGTAGAGGTCCAAGACACTGTCCAGACCTGAGTGGTCATGCATAAACTAGTACCCAGGATAAAACACCTTCCCGTGAAGCACGTGTCCCCACACAAATATGCGGGAGAATATATTGCACACTCGCATAGTGGCAAATGGCAGAAGGGTGAGGAAGACACCTGACATTAACAGGATAACCCTGATGAAGTGTGAGGGATACCTAGTGTGTGCCGGCGTGACCGACCATACCTGACAACCTGTGTGAGCTAGATATCTGGACAGAGCCATGAATACAAGTGAGACAAAGGTACAACAGCAGGTACAATATGCAAAGATAGCTGTTAGAAGTTATTCATGTATGTGCAGTCTGAGTACCCGGGAAGTCCACTGGGTGAAGAAGTGCCCAGTAACAGCAGAGGCCCGGGTAGAAAAGATCCACATGCAATACAAGGAAATAAAGGCTACATAATGTTAAAGGTAAAATACAAGAGTAAAAGGCATACAGTCAGGAAATACACATGCATAAAATGTGCATAATAAGACAGTGCAAATCCAGAGTTTTGTAGTGGTAATACAGAAATTTACAACAAAGACATACTTGGAGTCAAGTGAGTGTCAGCTATGTCTGGTTAAGCTGGAGGGTAGAGAGGAGCAGGAGTATGGAGAGCTCAGAGGAGTGAGATCCCTAGAATGTATAACAGGTGCAAGCAGGAATATATCCATGTGGATGGATAAACATAGATATATCATAGAATGACAGTTTGCATAATGGCATTAATGTCCGGAGTATGATGTCTGAAACTCAACTGTCTGCCAGCACGTCCTGACATCTGTCCCTAATGCTGAGCTACTGTTGTGCCAGAACATAACAAGCATCTGTCCGGTAAATAGGTGTGGATTGACATCACAAAATAATGAGGATTAAGTATAACACTCCACATCCCGCAGAAGAGTCATGATAATGCAAAACCTAGTATTCTATCAGTGTTATAAGCTTGTAAGGAAACTAGTTAAAATGTGTCCCTCTTACTCTCCCCATCATGTAGGGTTTGCACAGATGTGTTGCTCAAAGAGGTTGAGAGGTATGGTCCGTACATGTGTACAGTAACAACCCATGACATTTGTGTAATGTACAACTGCATACCTGTAGTCACAACATGTCCAAGAAAATAATCCCCGTATGAATGAATACAGGTAATAGTCAAATGTGAATGGGAACACCCCCCCCTCACCGTGGAGTATGGACTGTAACAACCCCACCCATAATATGTACAGCCAACAGAATAAGCTCCTGATAGGTGCACAAACACATGTGTCTATAAATACAGGTAAAATGTTCATAATAGGGAGAAGCTCCCTGTCCACATGCTTCATCTGACATTTGAACTCGGCCAGGGAAGTTCCGTTCACCAGACAGACAAGCCAATACCCAGATCACTACCTGAACACCCTGACAATCAGAAACGTGTATGTGATACGACTATATGCCCTGGTGTTCTGCATATCCTCGGAGTGATTAACAATGAAGCTGGGGTCCACAGCAGTAGGCAATAGAGAATGTGTAATATGTAGTACCGCATTTATCACAGCAGGGGAATGGATGCCTGTGTTGTAAGTGAAGCGGTGAGGCATATGTCGATGTAGCTAAGTACTATGGGTATGCATATCAATGAGGCAGAGCAGCAACAGAATACTGTTTCCGGCATCTGTCCAACGTGAATGCAGTCCCGGTTGACCTACGACCACTGCAGATATCCCTGTAAAGTCTAATGAATGCGTTTGTGCTGTACACACAGTTAAATACGTAAAGGTGAACCATGTGTTTCACACCAGTCCATAAGCCGGACTACAGATAAGTAAGTGTTATGGTCAGAAGTATGAAAGGCCGCGCAAGCACACATATCTATTAAACAGATGTAGCCCACAACATGTATATGCAAGTGCGCCTGTGCGTGTGTGATCCGCTCACAGCATAGTAAATGAATGCTGTTTCCCCCACGTTATATATACATGGCTCAAACCTGTTAAACCCGTAAACCATTGTGGGAATATGTAGGGTCCTATATCAGTGTCATGTAGGCGATTATCATGGATGGACATGAGTACGACCAAGATGGTAACCATACCTGGCAAACTGTCAGAATATGACAGCTGCACTGAGGCATAGTACATGAAATACAAATAGGGACTATATTAGATATACCCCAGACAAAGTCAGAATGTTGATAGAATACTGGCGTAGTCAGGAATATGAATGTTATGAGTGTTACTAATCATGACATAGAAATGTCAGTCACTATTATCTAACCGCACAGTTCGTAATGCCTTACCAGTAATTTACCAGAAAGGCACATTATTATGACAAATGTAACAAGAGCAAAGGTCAAACGTCAGGGCGTTTACCCATAATGTGTACAGGTGAGAGGTATGAAGGTAACCTGTCCGAAATACATGTACAGAACTAGTGATACTAGGTGGACAGGTGAGAAGAAAGACGTCAGGACAAATGACAAAACATGTACAAGTCATAAGCATGTACTCCGACAAATGTGAATGACAACGTATGCCCTGTGATATCAATTTGGAAGGTTAATAGACTCAAAAGAAATGTGTCCCTCAGGGTGTCATGCAGTGTCACCGTTACAATGTCCAGTCCCCCATGCTCTGCCACTGACGGAAAGCGCAAATACCGGTGTACACATAAGGTACATGATAGAATAATTAATGTGGATAAGCAGCTGTTGGCCTTTGTGAGGAATACATCCCTCTGGGTGGGTGTGTCCTGCAATATAAATGTAATGGCATCTGGCCTGTGATGCTGCCATACAGTGTGTGTATTGGTGTCAGAAAATTGATATGTTGTATCAGACACATACTCCGCAACTGTACAGATTTACGCAGAATGTGCAGAGTTTTGCCTCATATGTTTGGTGTGTTCCTCTTAAAATCAGTACCATTCTGGCAAATTCCTGAGAACTGAAGTCATTAAATAATGACAAACATGTGGGTTTAAGACACCAAATCCATCAGAAAAGTCATACTAATGCAAAACCTATTATTGTGTCAACTATCTACGTTTGTAAGAGCAATATTTAAATTCTGCCCCTATGTGTCTCACTATCAGTTAAGGCTTTGTCCAGATGTTTGCTCTAGGAGGTGGAGTGGTATGATCAGAAACAAATACATGTGTGAGGAAACAGCATTATCGACTGCAAGATAACTCAGAAGGTATGAAAAGCGCTGCAGTAGGACGTTCAGTACTGTCCGCAGGTATGTGCTGACATGTCAAATGACACAGCAGTCTACATGAAGTACCTATAGGGCTGTCACCTTTACAAATGATGATAGTGAGACATACCCACAGCCATGCACACAGCACAAATAGACATACACACAGCAAAACTAGGCCATGATACATGAAGCCTCCGGCATGTACGAGTAGAGTGAGAGTACAGCAAGGATGGATGCCTGCCAAGCTATAGAGCAAACGCCTGTAAGGGCGTGTAACACCGCCCGTAACACAAACGTTGCACGGACAATGTTGGGATTTGCAACATACCCCATTGGTATGTAAAAGCTATGCAAATATGCGATACATGAAACAGTCAGCTGTCCGTGCAAGAGCAGAGTTATGTGCAGAAATTATATATGTATATATATATATATATATATATATATATATATATATATATAAATACAGACATACACACACAGACACACACACACACACACGTGGCAGGGTTGTGAGCAGAACACGAACATAACCACTGTACCACACAACTGCATTATGCAGTGACAGAACGTGCAACCATGATTAGTAGATCACGGAAATCACACAGGCATACGTCTAGCCTGTAGACAGCGGCATCAAAGGCAAAAACGCTGCACAGATGTTATGGTGAGTGAATACTGTAAAAGCAATATAATGTGGTCATGCAGCTGGAAACACACACACACACTTGGCAGAACTGGGAGTCGAACATACACCTAACTACCCTATCACACTACAGCATGACGCATTTACAGAACGTGCTACCGAGATTATTAAACACAGCAGTCTCACAGGCATTCTTCTAGGTGCGTGTCGGCATCTGCAAAGGCAAAGACGTCAGTGGGATATATCTGTGGTGTGAAGTGTCTAAAAGCATAACCTGAGTCCCCAGGTGGATGGGAGCATGCGCGCACACACACACACACACACACACACACACACACACACACACTTGGCAGGGCTGGGAATCGAACTTACACCTAACTACCCTATCACACTACAGTATGACGCATTTACAGAACGAGCTACCGAGATTACTAAACACCGGAGTCCCACAGGCATTCTTCTAGGTGCGTGTTGACATCCGCAAAGGCAAAGACGTCAGCGGGATATATCTGTGGTGTGAAGCATCTAAAAGCATAACCTGAGTCCCCAGGCAGACGGGAGCATGCGCACACACACACACACACACACACACACACACACACACGCACACACACACACACACACACACTCTTGGCAGGGCTGGGAATCGAACTTACACCTAACTACCCTATCACACTACAGCATGACGCATTTACAGAACGCGCTACCGAGATTACTAAACACAGCAGTCCCACAGGCATTCTTCTATATATATATATATATAAATACAGACATACACACACAGACACACACACACACACGTGGCAGGGTTGTGAGCAGAACACGAACATAACCACTGTACCACACAACTGCATTATGCAGTGACAGAACGTGCAACCGTGATTAGTAGATCACGGAAATCACACAGGCATACGTCTAGCCTGTAGACAGCGGCATCAAAGGCAAAAACGCTGCACAGATGTTATGGTGAGTGAATACTGTAAAAGCAATATAATGTTGTCATGCAGCTGGAATCACACACACTTGGCAGAACTGGGAGTCGAACATACACCTAACTACCCTATCACACTACAGCATGATGCATTTACAGAACGCGCTACCGAGATTACTAAACACAGCAGTCCCACAGGCATTCTTGTAGGTGCGTGTCGGCATCTGCAAAGGCAAAGACGTCAGTGGGATATATCTGTGGCGTGAAGTGTCTAAAAGCATAACCTGAGTCCCCAGGTGGATGGGAGCATGCGCACACACACACACACACACACACACACACACACACACACACACACACACACACACACACACACACTTGGCAGGGCTGGGAATCGAACTTACACCTAACTACCCTATCACACTACAGTATGACGCATTTACAGAACAAGCTACCGAGATTACTAAACACCGGAGTCCCACAGGCATTCTTCTAGGTGCGTGTTGACATCCGCAAAGGCAAAGACGTCAGCGGGATATATCTGTGGTGTGAAGCATCTAAAAGCATAACCTGAGTCCCCAGGCAGACGGGAGCATGCGCACACACACACACACACACACACACACACACACACACACACACACACACACACACACACACACACACACACTTGGCAGGGCTGGGAATCGAACTTACACCTAACTACCCTATCACACTACAGCATGACGCATTTACAGAACGCGCTACCGAGATTACTAAACACAGCAGTCCCACAGGCATTCTTCTAGGTGCGTGTCGACATCTGCAAAGGCAAAGATGTCAGCAGGATATATCTGTGGTGTGAAGCGTCTAAAAGCATAACCTGAGTCCCCAGGCGGACGGAAGTATGCACACACACACACACACACACACACACACACACACACACACACACACACACACACACACTTGGCAGAACTGGGAGTCGAACATACACCTAACTACCCTATCACACTACAGCATGACGCATTTACAGAACGCGCTACCTAGATTACTAAACACAGCAGTCCCACAGGCATTCTTCCAGGTGCGTGTCGACATCTGCAAAGGCAAAGATGGCAGTGGGATATATCTGTGGTGTGAAGCGTCTAAAAGCATAACCTGAGTCCCCAGGCGGACGGGAGCATGCGCACACACACACACACACACACACACACACACACACACACACACACACACACACACACACACTTGGCAGAACTGGGAGTCGAACATACACCTAACTACCCTATCACACTACAGCATGACGCATTTACAGAACGCTACCGAGATTACTAAACACAGCAGTCCCACAGGCATTCTTCTAGGTGCGTCGGCATCCGCAAAGGCAAAGACGCCAGCGGATATATCTGTGGTGTGAAGCATCTAAAGCATAACCTGAGTCCCCAGGTGGGTGGGAGCATGCGCACACACACACACACACACACACACACACACACACACACACACACACACACACACACACACACACTTGGCAGGGCTGGAAATTGAACTTACACCTAACTACCCTATCACACTACAGCATGACGCATTTACAGAATGCGCTACCGTGATTACTAAACACAGCAGTCCCACAGGCATTCTTCTAGGCGCGTGTCATCATCCACAAATGCCAGGACGCCGGCAGGGATTGTATAGAGAGTGTACGATCAGACATAGTACTGTCCCATGGTAGACATACACAAACACACGGCAGTGGTGTACTCGGGGCAATTATACATGTATGGAGCACTACAACAACAATACATAGACACAGTATGCACCACAGACAGTACACCCTTCAAGATAGTCACCCAGTGTGTACTCGGTAGGCATCCACCCTGACGTTGAAGATGGAAATCTGTTGCCTGGATGACCACCATGGCAATACAGGATGTCAACGGCCATGCCCATGCACAGAGGGGCATCACCGACACAAGGTTTCACTGGCCATGGCCGCACACCTGGTTATGTACATCAGTTTGGACAGTACTGTGTGTCGATCTACACAACAGTGTACTGGGCATGCTCACACACTTAGCTGTTGCAAAGGGTCATCTTGCATGCAGATGGAGTGTAAACACGGAAGGTCTCAGTTTGGACTGTACCCTGTGTCCATCTACACACCTGCGTACATGGACTGTACTGTGTGTCCATCTACACAACAGCATACTGGGCATGCTCACACACTTAGCTGTTGCAAAGGGCTGTCGTGCATGCAGATGGAGTGTACACACAGAAGGGCACAGTAAGGTATAACTGTCCTCATGCACAGGGCGGTCACACACATGCAGTGACCTGTACATACACAGCTGCCATCACAGCTGTCACGGGTGCAGGTCACACACGTACACACTGCAGTGTACACTGTAGCCGTCAAGTCATCACCATGTCATCGGTGCAGCAATACACAGCCTTACAGTACCACAACACCATGTGACACATGACCACTGGGCTGTACAGAGGTGTACACCAGCTGTGCAGAGTACACATGTACCAACAGGGATCCAACAGGTGTTATGCATTGCAACGATACCAGTATGCATGAACAGGTCAGCTCAAGACATGCCACGGCCCTTACACAGCTGTGACACATGACTGTTGCTATACACCAATGAACACATGTCTGGATATGTCATACATGTGATTGTGTGGATGTGTGCAGGGACTGCACACACAACACATACATACATAGCATAGCCTTTGATGTACCTCGTGCATAACAGTGGCCTAAGCACTGCTATGCACGCAAATGGAAGGTGGGTCCATGTCTGTTGAATGTTCACACTACAAGGGGTAGCAATGTTGACCGGGACACATACCCTTGCACTGGTCGCCTGTGACACCCATGATATCATACCACAGTCCATGTGTTATGTATGTCAACACACATGTCCAACAATAGCAATGCATACAAACATGGCAACAGGAGGCACATGCGACATCTGTACTGTGCATGCAACAACCATGCATGTGCAGTGGCCGATGTCCGTAAAATAGTTGCACCTAACTACGACATGCAGTCGCAATGCAGCCCCATCATTGACACCTGTATACGGTGACATACACACAGCATGTATGGAGGGATGTGTGTACATAAAGTGGTGAACCACCTGTGTAGATGTATGTGTGCAGGGGGTGGCTCACAGTTGTGTCACACACCATCCTATCATACCATGTGCAAACAGTACGCTATGTCACTGTTACGTGATGGTGCTGACATAATGCATACACAGCGGTCAGGTGTTACCAACTATATGTCACATGGCACCTGTAACACCTACAACCTCCCATGTGCATATAGCAGCACAATTGCCAGACATGGTGTTGGTACACATAATGCAATCAATACCGCTGCATGTCTATCAAACGTGTCATCATATGGCAGGTGTATCATTCCCAGCATTGCCATGTGTGTCCAAATGTGTGACCAGAGATGCCACATATCATGGGGATTATGTCCCAGTTGTTACACATCCCTGTACACCATTATAGAGATCTGTACATACGTCAGTGTGGGAAGCATGACATTGGCCGGTGTGGTGCATCACACATGTCGGCTGTCCGTATACACATGTGTGGTCACCACAGTGTGTGTGTGTGTATGTATGTATGTCTGGTGCTTGGTGTGAGGGTGTATGCTAATATACAGTGAGAAATGATCACTAACCCCACGTGGTGACTAACCCGTAATGGTGATGCAGTGCACTACCCTGTTGATGCCATAGGTCCCAGCCATACTGGCTACCTGTGCATGTTCCTTCTCTGTGACACATCGTGTGGGTGCATAGTACTGTGAGGGTGATGACCACATAGGCAAGGGTCCCCACCTCAACACTATGGGGTGTGCGTTATAGTGGTGTACACCCCGTGAATGTGGCCATGTTCCCATACTGTTACAGGGTCCTACTGCTACACAGTGTGGCCTCCAGCTACCAAGTGACACCTCACATCATCATTGGCCAGACCGCTGTGTGCAACCCCTGCACCATGTCACCATACCTGTAATGTGTCCTGCTATGTATGTCATGTCACTGTCCAGTGTAGCCTGTGGCACTGACCACATGTGTCAGGTGCAGTATATGTGCGGACATCGGTGTCATGTTGGTGTTTCCAACAGTCAGGTTGAGGGTACATGTAGCATGCTGATATTGCCAGACATGCCTGTGAGTAATCCACAGTTACACATGGGGGACTGCAAACACTGCAACCTGTAGGCACATGCAAGTACACCATAGGAGGGAACCAGGGTATCAGAACCAACATGGTGCTACAGATGTAACCGAGACACATACCGTGAACACATCACAATGCATGCTGCACCTGAACTACATGGTATGGCCGGTGCATATCGACAGTACACAACCTATGTCACATACACATCTCTCAGTATTCACACACAACCACTGCAACATACACATCCCTCACTATGCATACACAGGTAATATTACATACACCTCTCACTATTCTGTTCACCCTGTGCATCAGAATATTTGAGCATATCCCTGCACCAATGGTGTGGATGACAGGGATGTGGCACAGGCTTCATCATATGCACAGGGTGATATGTTTGCCAGGGGCATAGGCTGCACCAATGGATGACACCATGTGTGTGTGTAAGGGCCGATGATTTGATTGGACATGTCTGTTCAGAATGCATGTGGATGAAGTGGAGCCCTACAGTTGTGTTTGCTGTGTGCGTGTATGTGTGTACACAGTTCTGCCATTTGTGTAGCCTACACAGGGTATAATTCACAGCCCCAGATTGTACAGACCAGGTTGTACAGCTCACTGTGTCCGTCCATGGCCACCTGACCTGTGCCTGCCAGGGGTTGCACGGGCACTACCAGGTGGAGGTTCAGAGTGGCTACTGTCCGACGACACATGTCCGCTGGAACCGTGTCCCCGCTCAGAATGTCCAGGGCCACATCCACGTGGCCTGCTGTGTCCTGGTGTGGACAGCGCAGCACCAGCTGCACTGCTACTACTACCGGCACTATGGGAGCGGGCATGTGAGGTGGCATGCTCACGTCGACCTACACTAGGTGGTGTTGCTGGCCTACATCCACGTGGCCTACGCCTCACTCCTTCCAGATGTTCCAGCACAGACAGCTCACGCTCACGGATTGCCATGCCATGGTCAAAGATTCCGACCATGTCACCCAATCGCCTATCCTGAACATTAGCAATCTGCTGTTGTGCATTTGCCAATGCCTGGATGTTGTCATTTAGGGTATGGATAGCAGCCCTCTGCAGCCTCTGCCCTTCTCTGTTCTGCCATTCAGCATGTGCCTGTGCCGCCATTACAGTCTGGAACATGCGTCTGGTGATACCAGCTGCTGCGCTCTGTTCTGCAGGGCATGTCTGCCAGAGGTCCTCCTATGAGCAGCACCGGCCACATGCCTGTGTGGCACATCTGCAGTCATTACACTGACACCATGGTGTGTAGACACACTTTCTGTAGCCACCACATGTTCCTGTTCCATGCTAACAGACGCTGACTGCCCTTCCTCTATGGCCACTGGTGATGCGGTGTGTGTTGGCAGCAGAACTGTGTGCGGGGAAGAGGGGGACATAGCTGGGATGTTAACCATTGGCGCAGATTCAGCCCCTGACAACCCTGCCTGTACCTCATGCATATGTTCATCACCGCTAGTATCTGTGGGGACACTAACATCAGATGGACCGCAGGAGGGTAACACACCTACATCACCTGTGAATGCAAAGAAATACTGTAAAGTACAATAGACACACAGACACACAGACACACAGACACAGACACACAGACACACACAGACACACACAGACACACACAGACACACACAGACACACACACAGGCACACACACACAGACACACCATGCATGTGATTTGACAGATGGCATGCAGCATGCCTGTGATACAGCAGAGGGCATGCAGCTCAGACATTAATAGTGTTAGTAAGCATACCTCCCTGGGGTGCACACTACAGCAAGCAGGTGTCATATCAGTAGCCATGCAGTTCACACAATCATGGTAGTATGCATGCATCCCCGTGATACACCATGTGCCCCAGAACAGGATAACAGTACACATGGCTGACATGACCTTGACATGTAATCTGCTGACATGTGCATTAACATGCATACATGTCTGACACAATGGTGTCCTGACACATGTACAGCATCATAATGGGCTTCACATTGCAGTGTTGTCTGTATGCCCTACAGAGAGAATGCATGTTTAGCAAATGTGCATGAGCATGGGAGGGTAGTGTGAGCCATCTACATTGCTATACAGTGTGAAGTACAGACACTGTGCCATTGCATGGCATCATGAGGCATCTATATTGCTGTAGAATGCATAATATGTACACATTGCATAGCCATAACTGCATGCTATGACACAGTCGTGATGTTCAACAGATCGTATATGGTAGACTTCAGTGACACCTCCAGTAGCTGTGCACAGGCTTTTAGGATGTCCAGTGTACCACATCAACTGTATAATCGGTCAACTAAGGCTATAATTGGACCATGTGTGGACAATGTGCAACAGGGTGTATACACATCCCATGCACTGTGTGGCTACATGTCTCTGGCCATCCCCCATGGCCATGTGTGCACATGTGTTGGCCAAATGTGTGTGATGGCCATCTGTCTCACATGTCTGTGTTGTCCCATATGACACACACCCATAGATGTTAGATATTTCACAATCTACAGGGCTATGCAGACAATGGGTTGTATGTTTGGTATGTGGGGTATAGGTCATGCGATAGTGTGACAATATTGCAGACAGAACACTACGTGTCTGGGACATGTCAGGTGGCACATCACAATGTGTGCACCCAATGCAGGGGCATATGACACAATGGTGACACCTGTGGGCTGCCCATATCACAGCTCACTGTGTGGTACTGTGTGCGTACCACACATGTTGTTCCAATGCATACTACATATGCCTCCATTGTAGAACACCTCCACCATTGTATGCACAGCTGACCACACATGTTGCAATGACAAGTAATGTGGTTTCAAGTCGGTGTATCATTTCATTTGTATATATTGCACATGGGTGTCCTGTGTGAATGATGGGTGATGCAACCTTTATATGGTGACTGGAACAAACTTCAAGTGTGCAAGTGTTAACTGGCCACATGGCAAATAGATCTACATTGTAGCATGCCTGATACTGATGACAGTCTCACCTGCAACAGACTCATGTCTGTGCAGCACGCCAGAGGTACCTGTATAGAGGTGACACAGCAGTATGAACATTATCCATGACTGTATGACAGCCACAGGTTGCACTGTGCATGTTAACACATTCACCTGTGTAATAGCATATAGTATGCACATGTGTGCATACACAGAGTAGCATACTGTAGTATGCAGCATGTGTGTCCATATACCTTGCATATGTTGTTACTTTACATAATGTACAGTGACAAATGCAACTAAATGGGATATAATAGCCATATGTGCAGTACTGACTTACCAGGCAACTCCAGGCTCATTGGTTGGGAGACACCCACCTCCACGATGGCAGCTAGTGTTTGTGGATGCTGTTCCCTGGGTGTCCCCAGACTGGCCAGTAGCTCCTCGGTGTGTGTGAGTGGGGACTGGGTTGGTGGCCCACCACCTGTTCCACCTTGTTCCCTGGTGATTGCAGTGGCATGCTGTTTTGCATGTCATATCAAGTCCGTGCAGTGTCTGTGCACCTGCTGGTAGGTGCGGTTATGGCCACCTACATCGTTCACCCTCCTGCGTAGATCCTGCCACAGGTCATCCCGCTGCTGGGCATGCTGTGGCAAATGGCTGAACAACAAGTCATAGTTCTCATGGAGCTGTGGGATGAGGACATCATCCTCCTGGTGGCTGTATGCTGGAAGGCATGTACGGGGAATTATCTGCAAGACATAATGATGTTGACAGGTCACAGTTTCAGAGATGTACAGAGATACTGCTGCACATACATTTCTATGACATCTACTACATCTGCACAGTTTTCTTTGCAAAGCATCATGACACTGACACGACTGACGTGTTTGTGTCACACACATGTCACACCCATTATGCATTGGATATCATCACCATATATGTGTGTCACCTCATTACAGTGTTCATACTCCATGTGAATGCTGTCTTGCTGTGTGCATGTCTATTTGCCTGCACTTGTGTTCTTACCTATCTGCACATGCCTGGATGTGTCCACGGTAATGCTGTTGACCTTGATGCTGTGTATATGTATCATATCAACACAGACACAGCCGTAATGGACTTGAGCAGTGACAATGTACACATACGCATGGACACCTGTACATGCATGTGTTTTGCCATATACATCGACACAGCACTGTACAACTGTTCAACATCCTGCCACGGATCGCCTGTGTTGCACATGTGATAGACATGGGACAATGGCTAGTCAGACGTCATTCGCAGGAATGGTTATCAACCATAGCATGTGCGGGCACGGTTTCCAAGCTGTAACAGACAGCCATTATGCCACCGCAAGGTGCATCAGTGCCACATTACTGATCCAGTCAGTTGATAGTACATCTACCATGCAGCCATCACACCATGTATGACTGGGATGACATGTGCAGCTTTGATGGACAGGGTTGCATGGTATGGTGGGAGTATGTCACATATATGGCACAGGGATCTGTCCAGCCTGTGGCGATCCTAGTATTAGGACGGTGGCTGCCCATGACATATGTCTTACAGATCAGGATATGGACATGTAGCATGTCCATCATCATGGTGTAGCAAATGTCTTTCTGCAAGGTAGACAGCATGCTGCATAGTGGAGGTGAGGATTGTGAAGGCTGGTATCGCCCATCCACGCATGGCCATTACCCCTTAAAGGTGGTATGTGATCCAATATTGGTCACCACAGTGCTGTATATGCCTGTCCAGTGATCTTCGTGCTCATGGATGGCATCCTGACATGACATGGGTACCTCATATGACTACCTAAGGGGCCTGGAGATGTCATCAAGTCAGGGGGCGCACTGCAGAGCACCATCACTTACACAGTGTCCATAATGTTGACCATAGCCTAGGTAGTAATTAATGGGTACAGGGATGTTCACCTAGCAGTGACAATGCTGGTATCATCCATCAGACTGTGCACATATGTCACACACCTCACCCACACAGTCCATTCTGTATGTTGTTCACAACACTGACACAGCTATACTCATAGGTCATGGCCATTCACAGCCTTACATACACAGATGCCTAACATTTGTCTGTGTGGTATGGGCTACAATGAGGGTGGAGTACAACACATTAACCCTGTTCTACTGTAGCTGGCACTGGTGTGATGTGGACATATCACTCCTGCACCTTTTGTAGGTGTGAGTCTGTCAACAGGCCACTGGTGGAACACTCCTGTGACATACAAAGGTATTTGTAATCAAACATCCGTGCTGTCTTGTACATCTGTACTGCTAACATCTACAGTGATAATGGTTCATGGACATGCACACCATACTCAGCAGGGTTATAGTGCGGTGCCACCCATATTGACTGTCATCACCACTTGTGGGTTGATATTATCCAACACCCTATCTGTATTGTATGGTCATGCTAGGCACTTGTTCAGAACTTGTGAGCATGTCATGAGCTACTGATTAATATAGCACCCATTCCACACCATTTCCCACAGGTACACTGGCTGTCCTACACTTCCCAGCTTGCTTATGGTACAACAGCTGTTGTACACACATAACGCACATATCCTGTGGGACATGGTTGTATATACAGTCATGTCCAACTGTCACGTACCAGTGCTACTGCCTGTCTATATGATGGATATGTCGTACATGTGGCAATAGACCAGTTGTCTCATGTACACATTTAATGCTCACCTCCCAACATACGACACTACAGCCTGTGGGGGATGCACTTCTGCAGCCGTGCTGGGGGCATAGCTCTCAAGTGTACCTCATTTCGAGGAATGTACCTCATTTGGGGTCTTAAAAAGTGCATGTTCCTCAAGGTTCCACATTGAAAGGGTCTGTCACACATTCATTGTTGGAAATTGTTTAACTGCTAGCCATGGCTAAATAGATGGGAATCATATTAATTCATTGGAATATCTTTTTTATACATAAAACCAGCCTATTTTAGCCATCATATGCCCTTCCTAGTTGAAGCTGTTAGTAAGTCAGTAGTAAGTGTTCCATGTTTTGCCCATTTGTCACACATTATGAGGGCTAATGTTCCTCATTTTGGGGACAGGAGGTTGACAGCTATGGCTGGGGGTAATGCTGTCACCAACCCTGACTGCACCTGACAGTCATGTGGGGATGTTTAACATTCGCAACACACCCCACCCATCACATAGTCTCACATGAGCTCCACCACAGGTCACACCTATGAGGACAACTTGTGCAGTACGTCTCCATACTCTGTGTAGGCACCAGAGGTAGCCCCCATCATGGAAAACAACATCACCAACTTATAGCCCACAGACTAATGTGTGCCCATCACATACAGCCAATAGGGGGTTATAACATTCATAACACACCAGTCATAGGTGACTCTGTAGGGAGTCACACTGCAGTTCCACACAGCAGGCTACACAAGGTGATAGTCGCTTACATCTTGCTGTCAGGTAACTGGTTCTGCAACATAACCTATGCACCCATGCCACACCTCACCAGGTACAATGTGACTGTCATTCTCCATGTTAGTGTGACTGCCCTGAGATGCCACTTTACAGACTACGTGTGCAGGGACATGCAATAGCTCACCAGTCTTATAGCCCTGAGGGTATGGGCCAAGCCCTGGGGAGCATTATGCATTCGTCCGGACACGATACCACTGTACAATGACCGACTGTGTCACTTCAACAGTTGCCTATGCTCCTATTGTCATTCCACAGGCATCTGGTATCTGTCTGCTTTGACTGACCTGGTCAAACACAATGCTGTGGCACAGATGACTTGCACCTGTCAGCCCTGGGAGTACAGCTCACATGTAAGGCTCTTGCTGCTTCTATACTGCCTGTCTTGCACAGTTTCCAATAACAGTCACCAGCAGAATGGGAACTGGCAAGCACGACATGAGTTCATGTGACACAATGCTTGCATCTTCCTCTGTGACGCACGCAGGCAAGGCACACCTTATAATGCACCACTCCAATATCTCTGCAGTGACTGGGACCTGCCTCTAGGCTCTGCAGAGCATACCTGCAATGACAGGTTATAGACAAACCATACCTTTCAGGCACATACCTGGACCGGCACACCCACAGCTGAGGGGTTCCCATATCCAACTATGTTGTGCACACATCCTGGCTTGTTACTTAGCACAATGCATCAGAGGTGCTCCACGTGCAACTAGCTGTGTCCGGGACTGCTATACACATTGTAACAAGCTACAGAGTCAATATCATACCCCACGGTTAACATACCTCATTTGTTGGTATATTGGACAGTGGGGCTCAGACAGCTACTACTGATGTGTGACTGACACTACCCCACACTTAACTGGGATAGCCACTCATGTACCGACACATCCATGAGTCATAACCTCCACTCTGCTGGATCAACCCATACACACCTCCTCCAAGACCAAAATTAACCTTGACATGAACACTACCACCATGTGACTGGTGTTACACACCTGGGGTTATCCCCTCATTGGTGGATTCTGAACATATGCTAATCAACCTTGTTAGCCACATCCCGGCACCACACCCATCACAGCATACACAGTACATGAGTACTACAACACCTACTACAGACGTATTCTGACAGCGGTTGTTAACGTCATGACACCCGTGCAGATGGACGATGCACATACAAATGCTGTAACATACCCCAGTGCATTTCATTAGCATGTACACAACTGCATGGATCATGCTATTCCACACAGAGCCATGATGGTACACACCTGATAACAGACACCACTCTGGTGGTCATGTTCCATGGACATATGATGTACAACAACAGGTGTAGGCTGTTGCATAGTGGTGTACATTCCCATGGGTGGGGTAGCTCACTGGTCAGCCTTGGTAGGGTCACAGGATCCCTCATCACATACTCCAAGACTAGCTAAGTAAACATTACTGCGACACATTCTGGGGTGTACCACCAGGCATTATGGTGGTATGTCAGTAGTCGATGGCAACACCCACATCTGCTGTCACATACAGCAGTCACTCAGGAACATTACAGACCCAGGTGATGTTGGCAACATGCTGGAGGATGGATTCAATGCTAACATTACACCCTCTCACTCACTACAGGGCCACAATCCATACAGGAACATTGTGGTGTTCCTGTGGTCATGCCTACACAGTACTAACCTGCACTCTATATGTCCTGGGACACTGGCCCTATGTCACCTTCCAACGTCCCAGGCTTTGATGTCCACAAACCTCTTAATGACATGTCTCCCCACTAGGCCGCCATATTCAGTAATAGCCTTGTTTCAGACATTGTAGCCCCTGAATGGCACACAGCTGCATTTATCACACTACACACAGGTGGCACCACAATGCACGAGTGGGACTATAGTCCTACACACCTGACTGGACTGTTCTGCATGGCTATGGGGCATATCATCATGGACTTCATTCACAGAGACATTGTTGGGCTCCCGTCCTTCGATGCCACCCAGGTTGGGTTTGTTAGGGCCAGAGCATGGCCCCTACACATGGTGGACTCCTTTCATACAGTTACCAGGGCAATTACTGATGGTACGGGAATCCACACATCCTACATTGTCCTCTCATTGCCTTTCAGCACCATTCTCCATTCTGGTATTGACAACATACACATCCACCTGCACATCGTACCCTATGTCTCAGGATGTTATGCAATGTGGCTCATGGACATGACACACACAGTGAGGCCAGCATACCATAGTACTTACTGCATGTCAGTTAGATTTGGCATACCACAGTCCTCAGTCATAGGGCCTCTCATGTTCAGTATATGCTTCCCTGCAGTACAGGCTAGCACAGGGGACTTTCCCTGCCTAGCTTTACAAACCCCTGCATACAAAGCACCATGATTGCTCCACCAGCTGCTACTGACTCCATCCATACGGGTGTCACTGTGACAGATACCTGATATGACTATCATGGTGTCAAGCTGCATGACACAAGGTGCATGAACATCACCTTTGCATTACACCATTCACCCACTGACTATCACATGGGTGGTAGTCTCCTACATACATATTACATTATACATGTTTGCAGTACACACATATGTCGCACCCACTCCTGTGGTTACAGTATTGCCACTGTGGCGTTGATATCCTTCTACGTGGCCACACCTATCTGTACTGGGTGTGTAGCTGGTACATAGGCACCCATTGTACCTCTGAACTCAAGACTTCTACACACATTCAAGGGTACACCACCCCATTTAGGGTGTACCTTACACAACAGCTACAGCTTTACATACCACAACATTAACACGCCATGACGTTTACTGAGCTCCGACAGTTTAAGTATGCAGCTGCACTATGGACACCACATCTGTACACATTTGCATACTACATACTCAGGGGTGACCTCTGCTGATCAGACAGGGCCCATGTCCACAACATTATTAATGGATATACTCCTCATACGTGACATAAGCAAAAGCCACTGTGAGCAACATGCTCATGGATATGTGCACACACGTCACCATGAGTGGGATGTGCTTGAGGGTTACATTCCCAAACCGGACACTCACCATGCTTTGGAACATGAGTCCTATGTACATCACGCAGGGACACTCAGTAGCACTGTTCATGTGATACCTCCCTTGGTGGTTAGGGGACACATGTAGGCCTGGGATCACTGCAGTGGCTGTACTGTGCAGAGGTGCAGGTGACACATGGCTCTGCTGTTCACAGGACACTACCCTAGAGAGGTGCCACTGGTGTGAATACTGTAGTTGTGCTTACACATGGACTTGCCAGACTGCATAGTACCCCACTATGCACCTGTGAAGCTATTACATGTCCTTTGTGCATGGTTACTTGGTAGCCCTTCCATTTAGATTAGCTATCATGCTATTACAATGTCCCATGCCTACAAGCCATATGTATCCTGTTATTGTACATGCCAATAGACGATACCTTTGGTATGCATGATATGCCTGTTATGCTGTGTAGAATATCTGTCATATCTACCTACAATACTATACATTACACATATTTCACATAGTATCCCATAATGCAAAGCATACTTGCACAGCGGGACCACCTTAGATATGTCATTGACATTATATGCCCATACCCATGCGTGCTGTGACAGTATATCAACATATATTATCCCCTGCTATGGCACTACTTGTTGGACATACCCTACCACTGACGGCGGGTTGTATGAAATTGTTCTGTTTAATGCCCTCATGTAGCATCCCTTGTGGTGTCTGTGATGTGTACCTTGTGGCCCACTGCTGGACGCACAGTTTCCACAAGCATTAGTATGCTCAGCAAGACATCACTAGATAAATACCTTTTCCCACTTTATGCATTGCGGACACGTTTAATTAATGCAAACCAGGCTATACATACAGTAAAACTAATTAATACATATCATGCTATACATAACCTTACATATCGGGTGTTCTACATACCTTGTTATCATTACGGAGTTTCGTCTCCTATCTCTCTCACAGTGTTTCAACTGATATTCGGTATGAGCATACGGTTTGAATGTCTGGCAAGTCATCCTTATATACGTCGATACCTGTAACATGTGGTTTCATCCCGCCAATTGGTGTTCCTGAGTGACTAATTACTTGCATATTAGCTGTGCAGCTACTCCATTCGCCAATTACACGGCAACAGTGGGGTATAATTGAATTCTCCACTTGGGCGTTGCCTATTTGCCCTACCTTTGGGGAGACGGTCTGTATTGTGTTTTGTTATGTGTAATTGCAACTGCTATGCATGGAGACAAGTATACTTTGGATTCATGTCCCCCGTGGATTGTGTGTGACAGCTAGAGTATGTGGTTCAACATGTGGGTGTACCTGTCATCCCAATGTCTGATAATGGACTATTGCAAACAAAACCTGTAACATGGCTGTTTGTTCCATTATACAACGCCTGCAATTTTGCATGACGCCTTTAATTGTGTCTCTCACATGGTATGTTGAGGTTTCTGCAGATGTAATTGACTGACTGGATGTTTGTGCTGCTATTACAGTCTGTATTGCTTTAGTTTCTAGTGTGGGGGATGTCGGTGGGTGTACGTAGCATATACAGGTTTGTGGGGCTTGCATTTCTACATATTCCATATATATGTGTGTGGGCTCCATCCCTAATTAGAGAGCTAACAGTTAGTAGACTTATGTTACTGGATTGTACATTGGGCCATTGTTAATTGGTTTCTATATTGTCTACAGGTGAGCTTGCTACTTATATACCTCCGGAATTGCAGCGATATATCAAGGGATATGTGTAAGTGACAGCTATCCCTTGTATTTCTGTCCCAGATATTTGCAGTCATTGCGGTTGTGTTGGTAAAAGAACCTGTTTGCCATGGGTTGCCACCTTTTCATATGGTCATTGTTGGACACTTGCAGGACACACAGTGGTGTTTACAGGCCAACACGTAGCCATGGTCAGTACACAGGTTAGCACATACTTTTATCCTCAATACATACCTATTGTTGTGGGACTTTGGCTACTTATCATATTGCATGTAACATTTACGTTTCTTACATACAGGCATAACTATTGAATACGACTATTACATTATATATGGGACATATTAATGTCCTATAATCTTGGACATTTGCCCTTTGTACTGTTTTATGTCAGGACACACCTGCCCAGGGTGGGGTTGTCCCTCCTACTGTGGGACAGGTGGTAACCGTATGCCTACGGCTAGCTATACCCACACCTACCGTACTGATCTACCTCTGACTTGGCACTAACAGACACATGTTGCGGACACACACGCACACATTACAGTCACACGGAGATGCACATGGCACCCTCAATGCACACATACACAGACTACGGCACTCACAAACACAGTTGAACACAGTACCTACGTGGACCGCAACACCGGCAGCAGTGACTAAATGTCCCTTCATATCATCATACTATTACTCGCGGCTGTACTGTTCCAGTACTGTGTTCTATCGGTCTTTCAGCCTCGTGGTTACGCATGTCGGTATGTTACGCATTCCATAGTTGGCGGTATCCTATTTATTTGTACCTCCAAGGTGTTATGAATGTCGTTGACCTATCTATATATATTTGCAGATATTGCTGAATCCATCTATATCAACATATATCACTCTATTGCCCTTTCTATCTGTATTATATATATGCATATGTGTACATATATATATATATATATATATATATATATCTATATATATATATATATATATATATATATATATATATATATATATATATATATATATATATATATATATATATATATATATATATATATATATATATATATATATATATATATATATATATATATATATATATATATATCGGGCAGGGAACATGACAGGCACACAGCACCACCATATGCTGTAAGGCTCATGTACTGTTCAGGTGTTGACATTCCGTGTTCCACTAGCTGTTGTGTGTACAATGTTTGAGGGCTGCCTATGTAGGAGTCACACATTGGGCCACTTATACATTACAATTTACAGGTGGTCATGTTTGTGTGCCATCCATTTTACTGTGTGTGCAGGTGGAGAGGTGTCAGTCCGTAGGGGCCTACACTGTCAGAGTATGTGCTATACATTCCCTCTTTGCCAAGGTGTAGGCATATTGGGCACGCCTCCGTCTGCCTACTGGGGCTGGCACAGTATGTTCCTGGTCTGAATCCCTCTGTGCCTGTAATGGCCTTGGCAATTGCGGTGGGCTATGAGGGCCTCACCATTTTGTCCCTGCTGCAGCTGCTTCCGCAGGATCATATTATGTAGCATGGCACATACTATGATGATGTGGGCACATGTGCCTGGAGAGTACTGCAAGGCTCCACCAGATGTATCCAAGCACCGGAACCGTGATTTCAGCATCCCGAACACACGCTCTATGATGATTCTGGTTTGTGCGTGTGCCTCATTATGGCGTTCTTGCATGGGTGTGTGTGCATTTCTGATGGGAGTCATCATCCACGGCTCCAGTGCATAGCCAGCATCACCCACAAGATGGCCATGTGGGATGTCCCCCCTGACAAATACCTGATACAGCTGTGAGGCATGCCAGATATGGGAGTCATGGTAGCTTCCAGGGCTGCCAGCACACACATCCATGATAATGCCCTGGGCATTGCACATGACCTGGCAGTTGATGGAGTGGAATCCCTTGCTGTTTATGTAGTGCCTACCATGCTCACCGGGTGGTGACTTGATTTGTATGTGCGTGCAGTCTATTGCACCCAGTACCTCCTGGTAGTGTGCCACACGGTGGAAGTGGCGCATATTGCTGGCCAACTCCTCCTGAGTTCGGGGGAAGTATATCTGCTCATTGGCATGTGGTAACATGGCATCCAGGAAATGGTGTAGTACCCTGGATGCTGATGCCTGTGAGATCCCCATTATATCTCCAGTTGGCCTTTGAAAGGTACCTGTGGCCAGTATTCGCAGGCTTACACATACCTTCGTGTCCACTGGGATGGGTTCCCCTCTGTTGTTTCTGGTTCTCAGGCGTGGCCAGCACAGCTCCACTATTTGCTGTAAGATGTCCCTGTCCACCCTGTAACGCTCTACTATCTCCAGGTCATGTAGCCCCTGGTAGGTTACCCTTGGTCTGAACACTCTCCTTCTCCTCCGAGGCCTGTGGTGGTTGTCGGCATCATCCTCAACAACACCGTCAGTCTCTAACACATGCTGATGAATCACAGCTATGGCAGCTCCCAACATGTACATTTTAAAAGTTCCCCGTGTGTTTACACCTATGGTGCAGTGTTTGGGAATACACAGGTGTGTGTAGGGTGCTTTCACACTTTATACTATTGTGCTGTGAACACCGATGATGTCATAGGGTGTGTATGTACGATCGTAGCTTCAGGGTATCTTATCTGTTTTACTGCCGGAACTACTATTGTGGTGCCTTTGGTGTTGAATTACATTTGGCTGCCATGGATTACCTCTTGACCTTCCCTTTACATTTCTGCATGTTGCACCTACCATTTTCTGGCATGCATCCAGCAGCCTACTTTCATTTGTACTTTCCTGGACCTGGCGTATCTTGCGTTATGTGTGCTACTGCCGGTCTGCTGTTGGTTTGCTTTGCTCTGCTGTGTCAGGTCTCCTATCTTTGCAATCCAATACCTCCCCTCCTTTTTTTGCATTCCAATGCCTCCCCTATCCTGTTTTGCAGGTTTCTGCAAGCAGACTTGTCAGCTGCCGTCGATTGGCCATCGTGAGTTGATTGGTGTTGATTGCTCATTAGTACTCCAATTACCCTACTTCAGCATTTCCTTCTTTTCTTCCCCTGACCTTCCTGTTTGTGCTATTGTTCGCGGCACGTGTGTCCGATTACTGGGTTTCGGGCACGTTTTCATCCCCATACACATGCGCTTTTGGGCACCATGTGTGCTCTCAGCTAAATGATTCTTTACCTTCCTCCCCACCCCTGTCCTGCAGCTTTGCTTAGCAACGGACAGGCCAGATTTGCATTGCTTTAATGTGCTTACTGCTACGGTGGCACACCCCTCTGCTGATGTCATATATCTCATCTGAGCCACTCCTCGGTGTTATACCGCTGTGCCGAATGGTACAACCTTCATCCGGCGGGACATTTGAGATTCAGTATTATCTGCCTCATTTGCATGGCATTGACTACTAATTCATAGTTACCATGCCGGACACTATCGCAGGCCCTTAGCAACCCTTGCACCTTGATTGTGGTGTTCCATGCCTACCATTGTGTATTATGCTGTAAACCTGATTTCTATTATGTTGCGATTTTATGAAATTTTTATATTATTTCTTTATGTTACAGTTTCCGCACACATGCCCTGTGGTTGTGCTGTCCGTTATTGTGGACATGACATTAAATGTTTTTTACGTGTTGTGCATCTTTTCTTATGCCATTGGCTGTGTATTTCACCATTGGCATATGTTAACTTTGTGATACATGGGTCTGGCCTGCTTCCATAGCTCCGATGTTCTGTTTGGGAAAATGTAAACCGTGTTTTTTGGTTTACATTTCCGTGGGCTTACGCTACGCCTGCACCACTTCATGAATCACTATATGCCTTCATTTGCATGGTGCGACACTGCGCATGGGGTGATTAGCATACCTAAGCTGAGGGCTGCGCAGTTCTGGCGTATGCCGGTAGTGCACGTGGAATTGGATTGTACCTGAATCGCTCGATGGCCATATTTGGCATTATACCGCCTACGCTATGCCTGCGCCTGGTGCAAGCTTCATGAATCCCAGGGATACTGTAGCTATTTCTGATTGTGTCCCATACCTGTATGAGAACTGTGTAAAGAAGAGTGAGTCTGATACTGAAAACCCATTTATATTTCTCATATTATATAGATCAGTGAACTCCATCAAAGCCTGGACTGAGACAGGTTTCATCCTTTTATAGCTAGCATTGGTATCCATGTCAGATAAAATACAATTAAAGTTGCCTGCAAAAATAATGTTTCCCTTTAATAGTCCTATTAGTTTCACCAACTGTTGTTTAACTGTTTGTAGTCCCAATCCAGGGATCCAATAGACATTAATAAAAGTGTATAATTTGCTTTGAATCTATAAAGTCACTGAACAAAACATGCCTTTTTCATCAGCAATGTATTCAGGATTTTAGGTAGAGGCAAAAAATGTTTCCATAAAATAGCCACTCCTCTTCTCTTTTGTTGATAATGAGAGGTAGTCAGTACTGAATAATATTTAGTATTGTGTCCAAATCTTCTTTTATTAAATGTGTTTCCTGTCAAAAGGTAGCTTTCCTGTAAAAAGATAACTTGGGAATGAAATATTTTTAAAAAATTGTATAGACTACTCTCCTTTCACAGCCATTATTTAATCCACTAATATAAACTGATATGCATTTCAAGTTGGCCATATTACCGAAATAGGAAAAAATAAATAATTATTACATATAATACTCTCATACATTTCTAAATAATATGGTATGAAAAAACTATTATTATATCTAGTGAACTGTTTACTCATAGATGTTTTGTGTCTGAATTGGCTTCTGTAATACCTACATTGCTATGCACATTGCTGTTACACACATACACAAACGTGCATATATATATATATATATATATATATATATATATATATATATATATATATATATATATATATATACATACACACACACATATATATATATATATATATATAGATATATATATATATATATATATATATATATATATATATATATATATATATATATATATATATATATATATATATATAGTATTCTACATCAAACTGACAAAATAGCATTGTCCAAAATACTGACCATAAGATATCAACAGGCTACTGTGTATGTTCCAAGGACTAACCTTGAAGTAAGCAGAAAAAAAACAATTGTTTTTGAAGAGGGGCAAGCCACACTGTACCCCCACTCCATGCTGATTTGATATATATATATATATATATATATATATATATATATGTACATATATATGGATCTACTTTACAAGCTTGAAGTTTCAAAATTTCAAGCTGCAAATGGTTGAGACCAGAAGATCGAAGTTTTGAAATTTTGATCATTTCTATCATTTGGAATGGAGATTAATGTGCAGCACAGAATGAGAAATTTACCATTTTCCTCTCTGAGGTGCGTTCTTGGAGTTGGTCTATTTATTTAGCAGGGGGTATGGGGGTGCAAAAATGAGAACATTTTTTTTGTTTTATTTTTTTTTATTACAATTTTGAAGTTTCAAAACATTGATCTTATGGTGTCTACCTTTTCCAGTTCGAAGGTTTGAAACTTCGAGATTGTAAACTAGATCTGTGTGTGTGTGTGTGTGTGTGTGTATACATATATATATATATATATATATATATATATATATATATATATATATATATATATATATATATATATATATATATATATATATATATATATATATATATATATATATATATATATATATACATATATATATAATACATATATATATATATATATATATATATATAGTAATGAGAGAAAACTTTAGAGTGAACGCTCATATGAGAGCTAGAAAAAAAAGCTGTTCTTCCTATTATTTTGCAAGTGTTATAAATACTAACACTGAGATTACACAAAAGCAGGGTAAGGGCAAATTCCATTACCCTGCTGTACTGCAATTCCATTCAAAAGATTGCTGTCAGAAACTCCATTCAAATAAATGTTTGCTCACATGAGCATTCGCTTTGTTTTTCACCACTAACTAGCAACCCAAAACCATAACTGCTACAGAAACAACATGTCCCTGGAGAGGTGCTTGTCGCCTGAGGTGCTGAATGGCACATATGGCATTGAGAGACAGAGAGGTTTCCATCCACTACCCCTTTTCTCATTCTACACATGAGGTTGGGTGTCACTTCATCAGTAACAATCAAATAATGTCACAGTTCACACCGCCAGGTGGCTAGGATGCTATTGTTTAATTAATTTATTTATTATATTTCTAGCCTTGTCCATCTTTGTTCCAGGCCATGGCTAAAAGAGCTGTTCAGACCAGTTCATTTAATCATTTTTATTTATTTATTTATTTTACATTTGTGAACCGGGCTAATCTAGCTGGATATATTTCCATTTTTAGTAGAGGCCTGGGGAGAAAAGCTCCACTCATAAACAACAGAAAAAACAGGGAGAAAGGCTTAACAAATAAACACAAACAAAACAAAAATTGTTTACAAAAATTCAAGAAATGTATAACAGTTACAAACTATGGAAGACTACGAGACATAATTTCAAATTGCAAATTAAAGTATGTGAAGATGATTATACGACATAATATATTTACACATAGTACAACTACAGGTAGTTTTAGAGTAAAACAACTCTGTAGGGCTAACTCCAAGATATTTTTTAGAGAGTATTCTCATCCTTGGTTACTCTAGTATAATCCAGACAGTTAGTATATCAAAGTGGTTAGACAGTAATGGGAGAAAAGGAGGAAGAAAAAGAAATGACAGTAATACTGCCTTCAGGATTAGAATAAAGAAATGACAGTAATACTGCCTTCAGGATGCAAATCATATCCTGGGAAGGACAGTGGGTTTACAGGATTTACAACTTCAGAGGAGTTGACATAGGGGGAGGACAGTAGACGTTTGAGAGAATAAAAAAAAGAAACATAGAATTAGTCTGGGTAACAGCAAGGGCAAAGCCAGTTAGTTTTAAGATATTTCTTAAGTCTTTGTTTAAAGAGAGGAAAGGAGGGGAGAGAGGTTAGGCCAGATGGCAGGAGGTTCCATTGTTTTCCTGCGGAGTTGGAGAACAGTGAGTCACTGGCCAAGTTGTTAGACTTGGAGGTACTAGCTAGGAGTTTATTGGAGGAGCGTAATGAGTTAAGATTTCTATAGGGTGCAATAAGGTTGTTAAGTATGGGTGTGTTGTTGGGTTGGTAAAAAATCTTATGAACAATGGTAAGTTGGGAAAGTATCAGAATGTTTTCTAATTCAAGCCAGTCTAGTTGGTGAAGGTTGAGACAATGGCGAGTTCTGTATGGGTTTCCTGTGGCAAATCTAGCAATACTGTTATAGGAGTTGGCTAATTTAGCAAGATTACTTTTTTTTAGATTTGTGTATATGGGTGCAGCATATAGAAGAGTTGAAATTAGATGGGAGTGGGCAATAGTAGTTCTGGCTGCTGACGTTAAGAATGGTTTAATCCTATAAAGGGAACCAAGTTTTTTATTATCTGATTTAATGGTATTGTTAATGTGAATATCAGAGGTGAGGTTGTTATCAATTGTGACTCCTAATAGTTTGGTGGAAAAGTTGGGGGATATAATGGTACCATTACTGGACTGGATGGAGAAATGTAAGTGGGGACTTGGTATTAGTGGTGAACAGAAGAAGCTTGATCTTTCTGGCATTCAGGAGAAGACACCGTTTCAAGAACCAAGTCTCTACTGTACTGAAGGCTGTCTGGGTTAAAGATTGGAGTTTGGATATAGAGTTGGCAGAGCATATGATTGTAGAGTCGTCCGCATATTGTATACAGGTGGCTTTAGGAATTATAGTTTGGAGGTCATTTATGAATAAGGAGAAAAGGAGAGGACCAAGAATAGAGCCTTGAGGGACACCCAGGGAAATAGGTAGGTGAGATGAAAGCTGATTCTCCCAAAGAACTGCTTGCTATCTATTGCTAAGGTAAGACCTGAACCAGAGAATTGCTTTGTTATTAAGAGAGAGGGATGACAGAGTGCTCAGGAGTAAGGAGTGGTTAACCATATCAAAGGTTTTAGACAGGTCAATGAAGAGTGCTGATGAAAGGGTGGTATTATTACGATTGGTATTGATAGTATTGGTGAAGGATAGGAGAGCTGAGGTGGTGCTATGAAAAGGCCTGAAACCATGCTGACAGTTTGCAAGAATGTTATGTTGAACTAAGTAGTCCATTATCTGAAGGTGAATACATTTTTCCATAATCTTGGCCAAAGGTGAGAGGAGAGCTATAGGCCTGTAGTTAGAATAGTCAGCAGAGTTGCCTCCTTTATGTAATGGAATAATGTGGGAAATTTTCCAGAGATTTGGAATGGTACCTTCAATTATGGTATGGTTTATCAGAATAGATATAGGATAAGCTACTACTTTAGCAGATAGTTGTAGATATTCAGATGGTAAGTTATCGGCAGAGGGGGTACAAGGCTTAAGTTTGTGGATTAGTTTTTGGATGCATAAGGTAGCTATAGGTTGGAGTTGGAAAGTTGGCTGAGAATCAGATGGGGAATTGGGTAAATCAGAGTTGTCTGAGGCTAGTTGAGAACCAAGTGTTTGTATGGTGTTAGTGAAGAAGGTATTAAAGGCATTGGCAGTTTGATGGGAGGTATTGTTTTCAGACCCGAGAGGAGAAGGAGTGCTAGAGTGGCCAGGTCGAAGGAGGTTATTTAAGCTTGCCCAGAATTTGTGTGGGTTATTGTGGTGAGTTTGCTGTAGATTACAATAGTAGTTTTTTTGTCAGAGAGGATAGCTTTTTTTGTAGCATTTCTCAGCTGTCTAAATGTTAGTTGTTCTGAGGGATTTCCGGTTGCTCTCCACTTAGCCCATGATTTATTTCTAAGTAAAATCTTTTGCCTGGTCTCCTTTGAGAGCCAGGGGGCAGTTTTGGATTTTATTCTAATAGATCATTTAGGTGCATGCCTATCAAGGATAGTTAAGAATTTGTTATTGAAATATATAACTGCGTCCTCTAGAGGGAGAATTTTTAGGGGGTTCCAGTTACAAGCACTAAGTTCCATTCGGAATAATGCTGGGTTAAAGTTTTTCTTGGATCTAGAGATGATACAGTTGGGGGTGTTATTAGTGTCATTCTTATGTCTTATGATGTAAGTTAGCATGTGGTCACTTTATAAGTGTGTTCTTGTTTATTGATTAGTATCCAGTCTAACAAATTTAACAAATAAACAGACAAACAAGTAAATCCACAAACAATCACAAAGGGAAATCAGTTGCCATAGTATTAAATTATTTATTTACAGAATTATTTTGCACTATTTCATCTGCTAAGATATGACATATTTCAAATAGCATAGAAGCATGTTTTAATACCTGCTGCTTTCAAATACGAAAACAATGCTAACATTCACAATCATGAAGCAAACCACTTCTACTCTTTTTAGTTATCATTCATGTTTTTCAACAGTTAGGCAAAAAAATAAATACACAAAAAACATAGATAGACTGGCAGATAGACACACACACACACACACACACACACACACACACACACACACACACACACACACACACACACACACACACACTCATAAAGTATGAATAAAAGGTTATATTTTTATAATTTTAATGTCAATCTTTTTTTTTTTTCAAAATGTACACCAGACAAATAAGAAACTATAGCATTTAAACACTTTTAATAATTGCACCAGAGCATGTTTGTTTCCTACTAGTCAAACAGTTTTACAAATCTCAAATGGAGATCTTTTTAAAACTAACTCTGAACAATATAATACTAGAGTTACCTTACAGAACAGAGTGGAAATGCTACAACAAAAACTGTTTAACATCATTTTAAGATTATCAGATGATCATGACCCACTTAATCATCATATCATAATGTCACTCAACCAGACACAACTCCTGGGCTTAGTCTGGAAAAGGTCATGGAGATCAATGTTCTACACCGGAAAACAAATGCAAAATAAAAAAAATGAATAAATAAAATTACCTTGATGGCTGAAATAATGTAATTTACTTATCCTTTTCTATAAAATTCTAGAAAGTAAACAGTTAACGATGGGATTCCAAATGAGAGATGACACATAACTTTAAACTGCATACACAAAAAACTATTCTGCCATTCCTATTTCTTATGAGGGATTTTCAAAATATGATGATCTTTTGATAAAAAACACAGTCTGTTGGATCTATAATTTATGTAGATAATTACTAAGCATTTTTTTCAAGTTAGATAATGCAAACTTTACTATACTGCTCAGAATATATTAGCTGAGCAATGTAAAATGTGACTTAGATTCTGCTACTTTGTGCATAGTAGTCTCAAGACAGAAAATGCAACATGAGCTCATAATATCTTCAGTTCCACATAATGAGCTAAATGCCGATTATCTTTTTCTCACTGCAGGCAGCAATTAGATGCTAGCCAAAGATACATCTCCCAGAATCATTGTCAATATTTAAACATATCTTTCACAACTATCAAAACCTTCTATAGTAGTAAACCCATGTTGTAATCACTTTGAGGAATGTTTGCTGTAAAAAGAATTTCTGAATGAACTACATATATTATATTGTTTATTGTTAATAAAACATTTTACTCCTTGCAATTAATATAGTAACTGGTCATGATATTTTACAGAAACCAAGTTCAAAAGTTGTAGCAGAGATTTTACTACTCAGCTTTCCATACAAATTAATTTCCTGTTCAGTCTGTAGAGGTATTTTACCATTTATTTCTTGGCTGCGCTAGGCTAGGATCCTGGTGCTTTTAGAGTCAGTCATTTTTCTACTGTTTGGAAATAATAATTACTTCTGTAGTCATCTAACTTTGTGAAAGCTGAGACAAGGCATGATAACCAAAAGTATTTAACAATGTCAAACCTTTTTCTGTAATTCATGCAGTTAAATAATACAGTCTGTGCTTCATTTAATAGATAACTTGTCAGCTTACACTGTTAACTAAAAATAATACTCATCTGAATACACTTTGCTCAAAACACTGATATCAGATAAAAAATGCTTAAAAATCATCTTCTGCTGAGAATTTTATTTAATGGAACGCAAGCATGTTTTGATCTTTAGCTTTTTTTTTAATTACCTCTTAAAAGTGCAGACAATGACCCCACTTGCTCTTGCAGTCCAACTTTGTATATTAGTTCCTTTTAGTTTCAGCACTTAATCTTCAATTACTGAAAGGTTAAATTTTTTGTATCACCTGCTCTTGTCCAGAATTACTGACTGTACAGATTACTAACATTTTTCATAAATGTCTTGTGCTGCTTAAAAATGTGCAGGAATACATGACACATTTCATTTCTTTTATCTTTCTATATATAACTGATCTAGTAAAAACATCAATACTGTATTCGGATTTTGTGCACATAAATCAGTAGCACCTATGATCAATGGAGGCAGTTAATAAACAAAATATCATAAGAATAATAGTAAGGGCATAGTATCCAGGTCCAGGGTAGTCATAGTGCCCTTATTAGACCCATCTTTGAGTATAATGACCCCTTTGCCATACACCTGATCAGACATATACAATAGCTGGAATGCCCACAAAGGATCCTTATCAGGGGAATCCATAATATAAACAAATTGGCCTATACAGATCACCTTAAAGCCCTAACTCTATACTCTGTCTTCTTTACATTTCTGAGAGGCATTCTATGGCTGGCATACAAGGCATCTTTGGATCTAGCAATGATGGACCTTTAGTATATTCATAAAACGAACAGCTTCAGGGCCAGAACAACCAAGAATTTAAATTTTTGTTTGTTACATAAGTAAGACATGGTGAGACAGATATGTATCTCATAGGATTCTCATGCTCTGTAACAGGCTCCCCATCTATGTGGGGTGGAGTCCATCCCTAACCCTATTTAAGTATAACCTTCAACAATGGATGGGAAATCCAAAATTCACCCCAGGTCTGGCCACCATGTCTCTGATAGGCAAATGCAGACAGTAATGCCAAAATTAACATACCCCACACCCATAACCTCTAGAAATGTCCTAACATATCCCCCCTTAATAGGGACACATTTGGGTTAGTTTGTACAGCTAGGCTTATAAAGGCTCAGGTAGTCATTTGCCTAGTTTAGACACCTATAATAATAATAATTTGCAAGCATGCATGTCATAGAGGAGTAGCTCAGATGAACATATTTAGACAGGAATCGTAGATGTGTGTGGGATTCACTATAACAGTACACCATTAAATGTTATAATACCAGTGCTAAATGCCTTTAATTGTTCTTTCTGGCTGCACTTCTAATTTATCACAACTCAGTCAGCCCTTTTCCTTAGCCTGAACTGTCATTCAAAATAATATGGGTATTATGATAAAGTTGCCTTTTGAATCCTGAGTCAGTCTAAGTTGGTCCTTGTTATTGCAGTGGCAAATACTGCACAATAACTTGCAATGAATTAAAACCTCTAATTAAATTCTTTATAATTTATCGTTTATAATAGAGATGACTAAAGCATGTCCAGCACCATTAGCAAAGAGGTGTGAGCCTGACTATGACCAAAACATCCTAGGATCAATTTGAGATATGAGTATCTGTTAGAGCTGGTCTGGAGAGGATGCCCATGTCTATCCCAGTGCAAATGGTATTGGTTTCGTTCTCAGACTTGATGACCACGAATTGGTTGTAGCTTCACCTACTGGTAGCAGCATACATCCCATCAGCCCATTCATCTCTTTTCAAGGTGGCAGCCAGGTCTGTTCTTTCCTTGGACAGGGAAAGTGCCCTACAGCCTAGCTTTTCCTTTTTCTTGATCAGAACAAAAGCCTAATCAGTACATCCTTCCCCTCAGAGGTGAATGTCAGGTGTTAGGGAGCAGGCCACTCTTCTGTCACATGAAAGGAGCTCCTAACTCCCATCTCCACTATAGTTGTGACTTCCGCAGTTGTGCATAATTTATGTCAGTAGGCATGTTCCATCAATTAAATCTGCCCACACTGCTAAGCGGTGTGTTTAAAATGTATAAAAAGCAAGAATAAACTGCAGAATAATACATTATAATTAGGAAAAAAACTCATAAATGTTGATGCTGGGAGTATCCCTAGAAGCAGCTCCATGGCATACCTCTTAACCACTTACATACTGAAACAGAGGTCTCACTTGCTCTCCAGTAACTTTATCCTGATTGATATGCCAGCTGACTATAATGTTTATTAAAAACAAAACAGAAATTTGAGAAAGGAATACTGGGACCAAGGAAGCATTTCCAGCAGAAAAGAGGTGGCAAAACTTTCCGTATCTCTGGGGTGATCATTTTATTTATAATGACTGTTAAATGTATTAACAGAGATCGATAAATAGTCTTTCTAGATCTGATATATAAAATTCCTTTAAATGACTGTTAAATCAAAAGATGTAAGCAGAGCCAACATGCGGGGAGAAACTGTAGAAAGTTAAAATTTAACAAAATAATAACTAGCAGTGAATAAGATAAATAGAATATCTGAGGGACAGTATGAAATGTGTTCCAAATCATATGAATAGCACAATATAGGCTATCTTTTCCATTTAGCCAAGTAGAAATATGTAACTGTTAGGGTAGTTAGAATCATACACAATAAGAAAGAAAAGCTTGCCAGGGAAAGTGCTGTTGTTTTCTTTGTATTTATTTATCAGGGTAGAGCACTGATCCCAATGGATCGTACTGAGGCTCAGCCTGGAAGCGCTGTTAGATTAACTGGCTTACTTAGTGGTATACAGACAGATAAGAGAGTCTGAGGGGATCAAATCCTGGACCATAGGAATTTACTTGTTTTTCAGACTCTTAATCCTCTGCATCAACTGTCAAACTATCAGACTAGTTAATATTTACTTGCACCCTTCCAGATGATAACTCAAAATGACTTTATATAATTGTGTCAGTAGATTTTGAAGTGAAAATATGACAAATATCTGAACTTGTGTGACATTTATGTCTCGAATAATCAAAGGTGCCCTGGCCAGAATTAACTATTAGAATGAGAGTAGCTGATACTCTTAATATTTCTAAGAAGACATTCTGGCCGAAAAGGAAAATCTATAAAATAGATGAAGACTCTAAGCTAATGTCAGCACTTTTATAACTAGTACTTTGGGAAGGGATGCTAAAAAAACAGGATATACGGTGATTTTGCTGAGGTGCTAGTTGGTCTAGTTTTGATTGATTCCAGCATATTAAGAAGTAAAAAAAAACTAAAATATGTAGCTTGTATATGTGACATAATGAGATCTCTATACTGAGAGTTTATGCCAGGATATTTAGATATGACAAGTACAACCTGGTTCCAGAGAAACTTGTTGTCAAGCTATTATGGATAGCCTACAGACAGGATATGAATGTGTTTCACCCAGTTTTTTCAGGTACTTTTAACACTTCACAGTTATTGAATGGTCATCATTAATATTATGTTACCTGGCTGGTGATAACAGAAATAAGGCAAGAGTGTGATTTTATTCAGGCAATGTAGTTCAGGTATTACCATGTAGCTACCCAACCCATTTCATTGTCAATTCCCATACACCCTTGAATGCATCTGTGGTTTAAAAGTTCATGGTTCCCTCTGGTAGCATGTTCAAGCAGCCCACTACTATTTTTGAAAACAAGTGCATTCTAATGGCTAAGGTGATGAATTTGCAGTCTGTCTGCAAGTCATGGCCTTTTAAAGTTCCAGTATCTTTCCTATTTAAGATTTACTACATCATAATTTCCCCTTATTATCTTAAATAGCATTACCGTGCATTTCCTTTTCAAGTTTTCCTCGCTATCCATCGTAGTGAAAAAAGTGTTAGCTCCTCCAGTCTACTTTCATATATCATATATCCTTATTGCCTGTATAGTTTCTCTTTGAAGCACACTTTTCAACAGCCCACAATGTTGCAAAATGTCTCTGACTTTCTCATATTTTTCACCTGTCCCTCATAAAATGTTTGACTTTCTGGTAAATCACCAATGATTACAGTCTGTGAATAATGCCAGACATTACAGTTTCACAAGTTTTCATCATCATCATCATCATCATCATCATCATCCCATTTTCTCATTTTTTATGGGGTCAGATTGTCACATTAACCGTTGCTATCTCTCCTGATTCAGTACCATGTCCTACCTTCTTTGATAGTTATGTCTAACTGCCTCATGTCTTCTTTCACATAATTCATCTACTGCTTTGCTGGATGCAGTCGTTTTCCTCTTGTCTTCGTCCAGTCTTTCTCAAATAGACTTCACCAGATTGTCTTCACTTTTCCTGCACACAAGCCCAAACAACTATAATCTGTTTTCTTTAAGCTTCCCTGCATCTTGGGCTACTTTGACCTCTTTGATTCTTAATTTCTTTGTCTGTCCCACAGTATGCACCCTACTACCCCTTTAAAGCACTTCATCTCCATCACCTTTAGCTTCCTAAACTGCCCAAGTTTCTGTACCATAGCGTAGTACTGGTCACACCACTGCTCCAATATCTTGATCATATCTGATTGACCTCATCCGAACCTGCTGCTTTCCCTGACTTCATTTTCTTTAGTTCTGCTCTTAATTCTTCTAAGTAAGTATCTTCTTTCTCTTTCATTGTAGACTGCTTCTGGGACAGTACCGATTCTGTAGGTTGTACTTCATTCAGAAGCTGCTGGAAGTATTCCTTCCATCTGCCATTGATGTCATGTGGACTGATGAGCAGGTTGTTGCTAGCATCCCTTATAAAAGGTGTTTGATGACTATCATCTCTTTCTTTCTGTCTTTGCCTTGCAGCTTGAGAGACTTTCTTTGTGCCATCTGCTGACTCACATTTGAGAAGATGGTAGAATGTCTTTGATGCCTTGTAATTTGCTACTGTAACTACTCTGATAGCTTCTTTGTTAGCCAGCCAGTATTCCTTCTTAGCCTGTCCCATATTTTCTGTTGCCCACTTTTTCTTGCACTCCTTCTTTCATTTGATAACTTACTTGATTTCTGTTTTCCACCACCAGCTTTCCTTATGTACCTTATTGTATACCTAGCTCAGCTGACTATCCCAGTCAACAAATGTAAAATAAATGAATAAATAAAGTCCTCACTTATGCAATTTTGAGACACTACCATTCTTCTTCAACTTCATCCTTGAGTATTTCCTTGAAATGTTATACATTTCCTTCAGTTGCCTTCCAGGGATTCAGCCAAGTCTCTGGTGATCGTACAGCCTTCTCTAACCACTGCTTGCAGCCGATTGTGGACACCAGTAGTTGATACTATGGGACAAACTGTTTCACATGAGATGACTTTGGAATCTCTGATTCCACCCACGTGCCCTTTCCTTACTTGAAGGAAGTCTATCTAAGTTGCATGTTGGTCACTCTTCTATGTGATCATGTGACTGTTTTGCTTGCTGTACCATGTGTTGGCAACCATCAAGCCATTTGGCATACAAAAGTCTATTCTTTATTCCTGTTGCCCCACTCATGTTGACCAAAGCAGTCCTCATGTGCTGTTCTGCCTTTCCCAATATGAACATTCAGGATCCCCGTTATCAACACCAATGCTTGCTGTCCTGCTTTACACAGTAGAACCATCAGCTGCTGTCTGAACATACTCTTTTCCTTGCCTATCACAGCACAGCTATGCAGAATAGACTGAGATTGCGAATACTGCTCTATCTTTACACTGACGTCTGGTTGCCATGAATCAATCCCTAATTCTGATGCCAACCCTCTCTGTGTTATGAAGAATCTTCCTCATCACAATTCCTACAGCATTACTAGTCTGTCATTCCCCGGATATTAGATTCTAGACTCAAAACCAGATGTTCTTGCTGCACTGCCCTTCCATCTGGTCTCTTCAATACATGGGATGTCCAGCCTCCTCCTTACCATCATGTCATCTACTTTGAAGCTGCATCTTGTCAGTGAACCTATATTGGCTACATTCAGTTCATGTTTAGCAGGTTGACTGGTTTTATGTTCAGCTTTCACTCAGCAGAGCTATCACTGGTATCCCAGCCAGGGCAACTTGATACTGCCTGACAAGTAGCTTATTGACCCTGTACTGCTAGGCTTTATTTCCAGCACACACTAGCCAACAGAGACACATAGACCCCTCCCACCAAGAGCATATGTCTCTGGTATAGGTCAGAGTAGGCTGGGTCCTCAATCCACTTATCACTAGCAGATGATACGCATGCCAGTTTCTGGTGACATTAGTAATTGTAAGCAAGTCAACTAAAACCAATACCATAATTCTTATCATTTAAAATACATGTTGATGGAAACTCTAATGTTGTATTAACTTTTTAAATGAATTAGAGTCATATTTAAAAACTGTCCCTGATTTTGGACCTTTATGTCCCCCAATATTTTTTTTAACCAGATATCTTCAGTGATTTAAGAGGGATGTACTTAACCCTATTGACTAACTTGTATTCAAGTCTCTTTATAGGCAGAACAATTTTAATCAGTGATTCCGCTGTGGGCAGGTAAGATATCTGTAGTATGTTAGTATATCTTTTCTGTATTTGGAGTCAGTCCCTTCAAGATAAAGTGTAGCTTCTTGTTATTTTTATCACATATTTCTCATTTTTCACACCTTGGTGAATTTCTTCAGTCACTTTTATTCTGAGTATTCTTTTGACTCACCAAGATGACTCCAACTAGCTGGGAATTCAGCAATGACATGAACTGAATCAATGTATACATCATCAGATTGTAGTTTTAATGCATTTCATCAAAGTGATTGTATTGGGATGTCTTGGTTGATCTTGCATTTCACTGGATCATTTTCCTTAATGTAGTTGTATCAGTATAATCTGGTTGTACTCTACGTAGAAGCTGGTGTTATTTTTGCAAGTGAATGGCAAGGGATGGTTATGTTTCATTCACTTACTATCTAATACGATCAAGAGGCAGCGGTGAGAGACTTTAGTCTATTTGCCTCCTGTTGATGATTACAGAGGCATTATATTTAAAGTTAGGGGGTGGGGGTTCATAGGATTATAGGTTTATAGGTATATACTAGGCTAACAAGCACTAGGGCCCTTATAAGCCTCACCATGCAATCCAAATGCGATCCATAAATCTGATTTATGTAGTGGGTGATTTACTGACTGCCTCTGTCCATCAGAAATATAGGTGCCCGACCAGGTGTGAATTTTTAATTACTCACCCTTTGGTCCAAGTTGCACTTATATAAGAATAGGGAGGAAGTCTGCTTCACATGGAGGAGGAGCCTATTCCAGATAATGGGAATTCTCTGACAAACATATCTGTCTCCATTGTGTCCTATTTATATTATAATCAAAATGTAGGCCTTTTAATCTAGTAGTTCTGATCTTGTTTGTGAGGCAGATGTACAAAATGTTCATTAAAACAGGGTCCAGGGATGCCTTGTATGCCAGGCAAGGACCACCTCTCAGAGGTCTATAGGATAACAAGTAATGGACAGGGCTTTGAGGTGATCAGTATAGGACATTGTGTTTACTCTCTGTAGTCTTTATGAAAGGAACTTTTGTGGATGTTCCAGTTGTGGCATGTGTCTGGTCACATACATACTGAATGGGGCATTATACTCTGTGATGGGTCTGATTAGGGTGAAGTACAGTGGTATGATGGCCTGTCTGGACCTAGATGCCATGCTCTTACTTATAAGTTGAGAAATATAGAAGGACGCTCTTACTACCTTGGATACATGATGGTCGAAGTTTAGGTTACTTTCTATATAAATTCCGAAATCCCTGACTAGTGAATCAACTTTTAGGGCATTTTATTGATGACATGGTTACCCAGGGTAGCTGAGTTTCCAAAAGATACTAGAATGCATTTCTTGGTATTGAGTTTTAAGCCATGGCTTTGGTACAAACATTTGTCTGTGTTAGATCTTCCCGAAAGATGTTCTCATCTTGGGGGATTCAGTAACTGCTCCCAATTTGCAATCATCTGCAAACTTGGTTAGCAAGAGGCCTTTGACATTGGCTTTGACAACCAAGAAGTAGATGCCAAGAAGGAGTGAGCCTAAAACAGAGCCCTGGGGGACTCTACTGCAGGGGTACAGGGTCTTGCTTCCCTGCAAAAAATACTGTTTAGTATATATAAATGTTATTTGTTAGCCTGATGAGTTTGGTTTATTGCAGAGTATTTGACTACATTTATTACAGTTTGTTGAGTTGCAATGCAATTTGCATTGATTATTTGTTATAAAGTAGATTTCAGTTTGGGATTTGTGGATCTCAGTTAAAGTACATTTTCTGTGTTTAAACTGAAGCTATTGTTTATCCAGCATGCTAGTCTGCTTATATTCTACAATATGTCTGCACATCCCACCATGCCAACATTATCCCACTTACTTTAGCATCATCTGCACAAACGTTGATTGTTTTCTTATGCCCATAGTGATTTCTAGCAGGAAGATGCCACATTTGTTGATGAGCATACTATTAGAGACACAAATAAAATTTCCTTTATTTTTAGGCCTTGCAAGTAACCTTACTAAGCCAAATGGGATGAATCCACTATGAAAACGTGAGTGGGAGATGTTTGTTGACTAGATGTACTTGGGTTTATCTCAATTTGACTGCCCAAACATTTTAAAATAGGTGATCAAGGTGAAATGAAAATGTCTCGTCTAATAAATCTTTGAGGCACCACTTGGTCTTTATCATGGGGAAACTGTGAAAAGTAGAATTTGGGATCAATGCAGTGGCAAAATACATGAATATCCAAAGCCACATAGAATATTCTCACTCACAGAAATGGCTGCAAAATGAACTTGTAAAAAAGAAAAAATGTAGGCATACAATCTATTTTATTATATAGGTTTACTATTAAAATGTGGAACTGCACTTACAGACAGTGGGAAGGTTGAATACGTGTTTCCCAGTTCCTGTAATGCCGATCCAGAAATGTTCGAATGAATGGTAGTGTGCATTCGCTAATGTGAGATTGACATTCTGATAATAGATCATACTACAGTGGGTATCGGGAAATTTGCCCTTTTCCTCACTGTAGTGTGATCTTGGTGTTGGAATATATAATATGCAGGGAGTGTGGGGGGTGCAGGGGGCTTGCCCCCCTGGAAAACAGTAAAAACTTGTGATGCATAATTAAAAGTTTTCAGAGACATGTCTGATGTCACCTCCTGCTATTTCATTTAATGTCAAATTAGGACATCTTAGAAAGGCAGTTCGGACTTATAGGCAGTTAGAAATTCTGGATACAACATTTTTTTTTTCAATCTATTGACTGAAAACTATTTTGAGTTCCACATTTCAATAGTAAACCTATATATATATATATATATATAGAGAGAGAGAGAGAGAGAGAGAGAGAGACATAAATGTGTGCATTTGTATACATGCATATGTGCTCAAGAAACAAAACTGGAAGCTTTGATTCCCATTAATGATCTGAAGTATTCTTTCAAATTCTGACTTGGACATGTGAATATATATCTATGCTGTCTAGGGTAGCTATTCTGGTTACTGGATGTAGAAGAAGGGCTATGAAGTTAACCTTCAGAATTATTTTCTTCATGAATGTGTTAAGGTACAGAGCATATTAATAAGTTGTCCACTTGACATTCAAGCTTGTGGCACTAGGGCTTGTTTCAGACCACTAGTGCATTCAAAGAAGCAGAAACTAAAGCACACATGGCAAAAACTCGGCCTTTATTCTTATTAGTATTTGCAGCGTTATGTTTATTCATCCATTTCTTTTCTTAATTCAGTCCCTCAAATGAAGCTCTGGAAGTTTGCAATGCAACTTATCAAATTATGTCCTCATATTTCAAACAAATGTTCATATCTCTGGAAAAGGGGTTACTAAAGAAATGTAAATGTCAAATTCTTTAACAAAAACTATTTTTATAGTGCTGGTATTCTTTAGATTCTAGGTCTTCAACTGAATGCTATTAATCACCGTAACACAGCTATTAAATTTATAATGTTCTGTCACCAAGTTACAATATCTCAGAAACCACTCAAGTTACAAACATACTGTCAGCAACATTTTGTTCATTCAACTGAAAGCTTTCATATGAGACCAAGAGTTCTGTCTACTTCGGTATTGATATGTTTAGAGAAACATGACATTTATAATAATATAAATAAATATTATATGAACAGCAAATAATATCACTTTATCTGCACTAGACAGAAGTCAAACATCAGTGCAGCTTTGTTTGCCATTGTGTAAGCTTTAAGATGGAATATTTTATTACTTTGGATGTAGCATGATTTTGGAATTATTAATGCAAATATGAACAAGCAATATTTAAGTCCTAGAAGAATCAGTAAGATATAACTGTAGAAACACCTGGAGGTGTCACTAGGGTGTAATGAGTTAAACCAGCTCCTCTTCAGGGTTATGAGGGAGATAGAACTTACCTAGCAAAGGAAAATGTGGCAGAGATCCATTGCAGAATGGGATGCCAGTCTATCTCAGCACTTTAGTGTTATATTGTGAAAATCTTAAAAAAGTGGAGTTTCATGCACAAATCATCTCCTTTGATAGATGCAGCAGAAATTTGCTGAAAAGTATGAAAATAACATGTGGTGCAGTAGGCAAGAAAAAAACATGGCACTCATCAAGGTGGCATACTATGAGGCTGTTTGAGTAAGACTTCAATAAAAAAATTGGAATGAAAGTGTGCTTAATGAAGGCAAATTTCAGACTTACTTGTATTGCAGAATAACTGATGCAATGTGATGCAAACAACTGACTTTAATGATCAAATAGTACAGTTTTCATGTATTGTGTATGCTGAAGGTCATGGCACTGTACTGCATGTTTTGCTTTTAAAACAGAGAAAGTTTATGACTGAATGATGCCAAGAATATAAAGAGTGGACTTTACATTAACTAACAAATTATGTAAAAGTGAAATTAAACAATGTTTTTATAATAAAAGCAAATTTCTGAAGTATTCCAAAAGTCACAGATAAAAATCCTGAGCTTTATCAAGTGAAAACAAATTGCAGTGTGCAGTAACCTCCATTAAATAGCCTGGCAATTATACAATTAATTAACTAGTACTAAGGTGTGGTGCTTTAGAGTTGGGTGTAAAAAAGTTAGTCATTATATCAACTCAAAAATGAAATGTTTGCAATAACATATGCACTTAAATAAAATGACTAACCATAAAAACATTTTAAAATGCCAGTTTCCTAGGTTTCAGAACATAAAAGTCTGAAGTCTGATTGGGGTTGTAGATTGTTAAAGAATATGCTTAAAGATGTGTTTAGATTGTCAGTGAATTGTTAAAAATTTTTCATTATTACTTTACACTGATAAAAACATGCAATAAAATATGCGTGAGATATTTTTAATGCCCATCCATATAGCATTTCATATAGAATTTGATTTATTAGTCGGAATCCTATAACCGTGGATGTTCAATAATTTAATATGCTGTGTGGGGATGCTGTGGTATGAAGGGGGTCAAGTGTGAGAGTTATAACCTAGCCCTCCTAAGCTTGAGGACCGGTTTAATGCTGATCATCCCATTCAGACCTGGTGGCTTCCCTGCATTCAGTCTCAACTGCCATAATAGTTCACGGTAGCCCAAGGTGGATTCCCAGTTTTTTTTACACCCAACTCTAAAGCACCACACCTTAGTACTAGTTAATTAATTGTATAATTGCCAGGCTATTTAATGGAGGTTACTGCACACTGCTGACTTTGAAATACTAAAAAAAAACAGCCTTGCCTTGGACTTTAGCAGAGTTTGGTTCCTCTTGTCTTTAATGTTTTTATAATAGCATTGGCAAATCTTTATGGAAAATGTTCAAGTCATTTGTAGCTACTTAGAAATTAGCAGTCAGATTTTTGAAACAAAAAAGAAACAGAAACTATTATACATCATTAGGAAAAGAGCTTATATACTAATTTGAGTGTCTCAGTCAACTTCAATCAAAAGAAAAAAAAACGCATCATTAAACATAATTTTATGTTGAAACATGCTTGCCATGTTAATGCTTTAGATACTACCAGAGAAGACTAGGCAATTTATACTGAAAGAGTGGAACCATATTATATACCTATTGAAATTATTTAAGGTAAAATAGTCCCAGTGATGCTAAAAACAGTGAACACCAAAACTGATATAAATTTTAGAACTTTGGTTGCAGCAGATAAACCATCTGAGATATCACTCAAAGCAATTATCAACATTTTACAGAAATATTTGAATCTGAAAACCCTATTAATTGCAAACTACTTTTGGTTCCACAAGATGAAGCAAATAAACTATGAAAGCACTTGGCCAACAAAAAAGAATAGAAAAGCAGAACATTGTCAGCATACAGAAAGGCAAGAAGAAATACTGAGAAGCGGAGGTAGACATGCATTTTCCATTTGTTTTGACAAGAAACTGTTATCTAAGGAAAATGTGCCACTTGAAGTAACATTAAAAATATCAGTGTTAGTGTCAATTGATGTGACAGCACCTTTGAACTAAATTAGAGTGCAGCAAACTGTGCTGTTACCAGAAGTATTAAATCTCTCAATAAGCAAACATGCTCACGGTCTGGCAAAATGTTACACAAAGCTGATGTATATTTGTTACAAAATATTGAAAATGTCATAAAACAGCCTTATTGTGTGATATGAGGATTCTCTTAGGGTTCCATAGACCTACAACACAGGTATTGGATCAGAGGCAGAATGTATGGATTCGTCTGTGCCCTTTGCTATCAGGGATGCTGTTGAACCTGCAGAAAAAGACAAGTGGCAATCCACATGAAGTTTGTTAAAGTACTACCCTCACTTCATATTCTGTCCTCTTTAGCTAGGAGTATTATATACAATATGCAACTAGTAGTAGATGTGTTTTTTTTTTCTGTAGCTGCCACAGAAAATAAATTCACTTATTAAGATGCTTTGGCATTTTAGATGGTATTGCATAGTATTTAAACATTTTCTGCATGTGTAATATGTATAGTAACTGATATAATAAGTCTTTGCTATCATAACAAGTTTATAATCTTTCCATCCTCTAGATGTCTGTATAGGCCTTCCCAATTTAGAATAGAAGGAAGACATCTCAAGTAATGCAACTTCACTACTGGGTACATAACAATCACAATCCACAACAATGCCAGAAACAGTTCTGCAGATCATGTACTTGTGTCAGTTCTTGGTGTAGATTCTCCATATCAAGTAATATCACAGGTAGTTCTCATCTTTGAGCTGAAACAGAACTGTTTTGTGCATACATCTTCTGCTGAGTTGTATCAACTGCCCATCTTTGGTCATGACTATATAAGCCTGTTTAGTGAAACAAGTTTTTGTTGTTCTGAGTGTTTGGCATTTTGGATTTTAGATTTCCTCAATTTCTTTCTGCTTTAGTTGATATTTTTGCCAAGCTGATTTTACATTATGTATGTGCTTTGGTTGCCAGAACACCAGTAAATTGGGATTATTTCATTCTAGTTCCCCAGAAAATACGAGAAGATGATAACCCAACAGGCTATAGGGCTGGAATGTCACATTTTTACTGTTATATTCAAGTAAAACCAGCAATATTGCTTCAAAATGGCAGCAATTGTTTTCATAATGGCTTTGAAAGTGTTTGAGATTCACTTTATCTATCCATTGGATTTAATGTATCTCAGATTGACCATTATTAGCTTGACTTCCTATTTATGTGAAAAGGTATGAAATACCTGACTTGCAAATTGTGGACCATTGTTAGAAATAAAGATATCTTGAACTCCATGAAGGGAATTTTTTTAAGAAACTGAAAGGTTGGATTTGATGATATGTCATATAATTTTAGATAGTATCAGTCTCTGAAATGGAACAAATATTAGTCTATATTACTTTTGGGCCTATCCTGAATTTTATGTGGAAATACTTTAATCCTTGCATTGATTTTATGAACAATGTTGCAAATCTGACAGTTTTTTCATCTTTACTACAATCTGATGAGACATACTTACCAAAACTTTATGTCATGTCCTTTCTCTTGTTAGACTTGACTATACCCAAATGTGTGCACTCTCTAAGATTTGTATTTGATATTACCATTTTGCTGGTTTTGAACAACAATTCTTTTGAAAAAATAATCTCCTCATGCAAAGTAGAGAATATCTAGAAGGAAAGTGGAACTTTTTCCTTCTTATTTCTCCATTATGACTATACCATGTCTTTCAGAATATGCATTCTATTGTCCACTTCACATAACTGAAAAATTCCTGTGATTTTTCTTCTGACTGTCATTGACAAGGAAGAGTGAACATCACATTTAGATTCTGATATGAAAGATCACTGTGTTATTGCTTACATTCATTTAATTTTGTATTATTCTTAACCATCTGTTGCACTGTAATGTTATTCACCTTGGCTGTGCCTGAAATGGATCCATTATGATCAGTCTACTACTCAGGAAACAAAAACAAACAAACAAGCAAACAAACAAACAAAAATATGTAAATAAATTATGTTTACATTCTTTTAAGTATGTTCAGAGTAAAATATCAGCTTTGTGTATCTCCTTACAAGGTTTATACATAGTTATAAAGTCCAAGTTCAGTAATGACAAAAACATTATTGTTAACCATAATGGTGTTAAATGGTTTATGGTCAGTTTCAGCATAAACATTCTCACCATACATGTATTCACAGAACTTGGCACTCCACAAAAAATCTCTCTCGGTCTTTCTCTCTCTCTCTTTCTTTCTGTGTTTAAGCATATATTGTCTGAGCGTCAGTCAGTGGTTTGTCACTAAAAGCAATGAGTTGACTTTGATGCAGTAACACTGCTCCAGTACCTGACTGACTAGCATCAATTTGTTAACTATTTTCACCATATTTTTGTAGCCAAGAAATGAGGAACCATTTTCCCCTGCTAGGTATCCATGCCATAATGTGTCCTTTTCAATCAAATCTGTCAATGACATGGGCATCTCTGATTGATCAGACATGAACTTATATAAATATTCCACCATACCTTGATAATGATTTTGTGTCTCTTGGTCTCCTCTTCACTTTTGATGAGCAGGTTGAATACCTTGAATTGCTACTTTGCATCTAACATATTTGATATTAGTCTTACACAACTAACATTTGTCTGTTTTGTGTCAGATGGTCAAGTATTTTTCATGTTCACATTATGCTATTCCTTTAACTCACATCAGACTGATATGTCATCAATGATGCTCAGGACACATTTCAGACCTTCAGAAATCTGTGCCATTATTGAAAAACAGGACACTTCCAAACACTTATATTTATAATGTTATGTCATGCATGATAAGCAAGAAGCCAATAAGGGATTGCAAATATGGAAAGCATGTCCATACACTGAGAGCACCGAAAAATAAAAGAGGCTATGTAAAGAATTGCTGTTAAAAGATGGATGAGGTTGGCAAAAGAACCTATGTTTTGGAAACAGTTAAAACATTAATGTTGGCTGTTAGATTAGCAGGTAGCTAAAGGGAAACTTAAATTGCAAATTAGGGAATATATGGCCTATTTTGGGCTAATTAAGGAATTAAGATACATGAAAAAAGGCAACTAATAAAATGTCAGAGCTATTAGAGTTCTTGATTGAACTGATGACTGAAAGGGTAAAGAAAAAAAAAAAAAATTGAAGGGTGTATGCAATTCTTCATAATACTTATAATGGTCAGCTGGAAAAGATGAGGCAAGTATGATAAATTAAACACCTGAGACCAATCACACCAAATAACCTGAAAGAAATATGTCTAGTATCTAGATATGTACCAAAACCAAGAATGTTTAGGATATTCGAATGAAAATATTTGCAAAGATAATTTTATACCCCATCCAGACTGCAAAAGATATTTCCAAAAGTGGTGGATGGCTGTCACATATTTGAAGGAGAGATTGCATGTTTTGGGAATGCATGGAGAGAGCTGTTTGAATTTAAACAGGTACTTCAAAATATGCTGGTACAACTGCTAAGGATGAAGGAGGAAAATCCATAGGACGTCAGGTTGCTAGCTGGAAGATATATTCAAATGAACTTAAATATTGCAGATCTCTGATAGGTTTGGTAATGTCAGTGGAAAAATGCTTAAATGAGGAACTGGAAAACAAATAAAAGGCCAGCAACAGGGATATATTAGAAATAATGAAGGATATATAAGATTAAGAAGTAGTATCATTCAACTAAAAAAGTTAACAGCAAATAAATTAGTCTTGAGGGACCAATGTATTCAATCTACACCGGCATAGAAATTAATTATAACACATGAATAACCTTTGCACAAGGGATTTTTTGGGTGTTGTTAACTAAATACAGAAGTAAGCTTGATGCAAATAATTAGAATGAAGACCTTACCATAAGAGAAATGGAGAGGTTTGACAGGAAAAGAACTTATCACAGTCAACATAATGAGTATTTAAACTTTGAACTGTATGTTATGTGCAACTGATTATGTAATCTGTGTACTGTATATGATTTGAATATTCTTATTATATTTTTGTTTATAATTACAAAATGTTGTAAACTGCTTTTGAATATTATTTTTTTTTAATCTTTGTCACTGTTGTCTGAAATACCTCTGGTGCAGACAATATTCAAAATGGTACTCTAAAGAATATCCCCCAGATTCTCAAAAGCTTGCATGGAGTGCAAGATCGGTGCAGGAGCTCAAGCAGGCACTATGTCTGCTGTGTGCTCCAGGAACAGCCTGCAGGGGCATGCATGAGTGCTCTTGCACTAATCCCGCATGGATGAAGCCCTTGTATGCAAATCACCCCATTTGCAGGAGAAATCTAAGCAAATGAGGTAATTTTGCAATCCAGGAAGCTTGCAAGATTCTGTGCAAGACTAGTGCTATCTGCAGAAATGTACTCTGTTAGTAACCGAGTACATTTCTGCAAAATCCAAAACGGAGCTGTGACAGCCCCAAATAAAGGCTGCATTTCATGTAGCAAGCATGCCAATGGCCAAGTATAAGGCCATTGGCATTGCAAACAAAAAAATAAATACAAAAATCAACTTTTATTTTTTTCTAACTAAAATCACTATTCTGCCATGCAAGTCAATGATAGGCAGAAGTCAACATGGCCAGTGAGTAGTGGTTGCTAAGGGGGGGAGGCTCAGTGTGAGACATGTAAGTATGCATTAGCAGGCAATCCTATGCAAATGAGGGGAATGATAGTGAACCCCAATTTTCCCCAGCATGCTAGTCAGGTCCCAACAATGTAAGAGTAGGAATAGCTTGCTCCAAGCCTAGAAGTTAGGTGACAGCATGGGTGTGTGTGCCAGGCATACTGTAAGTGGATTGGAGCCCTGTGGCTCGGGTTTGCTCCTAGCTTAGCTCAGCTAAGCTAGGGGGTGTGTCTAAATCTGTCTAGCACTCTTTACAAAGTCTAAGCGGGTGTGCATGCAGGAAGAAAAAAGAAGTTAAACCAAGAAATAGCAGCACTGTGCACATTTGAGCACTTTGCGTGGTGCACACACGGGCTTAAACAGGAAGGCAATGGGAAGGGAAAACAGCAGTAGGAATGTAAGCAAGGAGAACTAGCTTAGCTGGCAGGTGAAATGTATCAGAATCAGCCAATTACACAGGCAGCAGACCAGCCCAGCTCAGAACACTACTATAAACTAAGCAAACACCTTCCCCTCTGTTTTTTCACACATTCTACACCACCAGTGTAAACAAGCGGGGAACTTTTAACACTCACAACTGCAAAATGTTAGGGGCTGCAATAGCTATCATACAACTTATGGAAGAGGCTGAGGGTGGTGAGGATGTGAATGCTGTCGAGCAACCCACAGTGAGGAGATGGTGAAGAGTGTACAGACCCAGGGTAGCCTACCAGGGGCTACATGAACTGGAGATAGTGGAGCGCTATAGGGTGGACAGGGACCTCCTACAGTAAATTGTTGAGCTGTGCTGGCCACGCCTGACACACAGAACTAACAGAGAGGAACCCATCTCAGTGGATACCAAGGTATGTGTAGGCCTATGAATACTAGCTACAGGTACCTTCCAAAGGCCAACTGGGGATATGATGGGGATTTCACAGGTATCAGCTTCCAGGGTACTCCACCAGTTCCTGGATGCCATGTCAGCAGATGTCAGTGAGCACGTATATTTCTCCAACACCCATGAGGCGTAGGTCAGCAATATGCAACTGTTCCACCAAATAGCAGAATACCCTGAGGTAGTGGGTGCTATAGACTGCACGCACATATGCATCAAAGCACCACCCGGTGAGTGGGGTAGGGTCTGCATCAACCGCAAGGGCTTAAACTCCATCAACTGCCAGGTCATGTGTGATGCCCAGGGCATAATAATGAATGTGTGTGCTAGCTGCTGTGGAAGCTATCACAATTCCCACATCTGGCATCTGATGCAGCTGTACCACAGATTTGCCAATGAGGAGATCCCTCATGATCACCTAGTGGGGGATGCTGGATACGCACTGGAGCCATGGCTGATGACACCCATCAGAAATGCACACACACCTGAACAAGAACTCCATAATGAGGCACACTCACAGACCAGAATTATAGTAGACCATGTGTTTGGGATGCTCAAGTCTCGGTTCTGGTGCCTGGACACATCCGGTGGAACCTTGCAGTACTCACCAGCTTCATGTACCCAAATTGTCCTTGTATGTGTCATGCTAAACAATATGATCCTGCAGAAACAGCTGCAGCAGGAGCAGCACGGGGCAGGGCCACACAGCCCCCCCATCATTGCCAAGGCCAGGAGGCATGCCCAGTATGCCCTGGCCTTGGCAAAGAGGCAATGCATAGCACATACACTGACACAAGAGGGACCCAGGGAATAACACCTCTCTCTGACTCTCACATACAGTAAAAGGGATGCCAAACATTACACTACCTGTGCCTAACCATGTGTAGGGAGTGTACTAATGCATCCAATATAGGTAGCCCTGCAGCACCACCCTCAATACGGGGACACCCACAAGGTAAGTGACTCGCACATTCCAGTCAGGGAGGGGGGGCACATACCCAACAACAGTCAAAGCCAGCAGGACAGGTGTAGACAAACACAAAGGCTGTGCTATGGCCTCTGAATGAGGCCTATGGGTAACCCCCCCAGGCCTACACAGACAGACTACAGCAGGTCAGGCAGTGGGATTTCAGCTTGGAAGGGTAGGAAGTCAGAAACTAATATGTAGGTAATTAAAAGCTAAGATCTGTAGTACACTGATACACCTCTAGCCAGCACGATAGGTAAGACTACAGACTGAAATGGAGTACCCAACATACCAGTAAAGTCCTAACAAATGTGTACAAGTGTCAGGTGTGCCCCCCCCATCCGACGTAGAAATGTAGTCACAGTCAGGTGTGCCCCGCACCCAATCCTGTGTAGAAACATAGAAATAGTCAGATGTGCCCCCATCCTATGTAGAAATGTAGTAACAGTCAGGTGTGCCCCCCCAATCCTGTGAAGAAATGTAGAAATAGTCAGGTGTGTCCCCCCATCCTATGTAGGAATATAGTAACAGTCAGGTGTGCCCCCCTCACAATCCTTTGTAGAAATGTAGAAATAGGGAGGTGCTCCCCCTCTTCCTACGTAGAAATATAGTAAAAGTCAGGTGTGCCTTCCCCAATCCTGTGTAGAAATGTAGAAATAGTCAGGTGTGCCCCCCCATCCTACGTAGAAATATAGTAACAGTCAGGTGTGCCCCCCCACAATCCTGTGTAGAAATGTAGAAATATCAGGTGTGCCCCCCATCCTATGTAGAAGCATTGTAACAGTCAGGTGTGCCCCCCACAACCCTGTGTAGAAATGTAGAAATAGTGGGGTGTGCACCCCCATCCTATGCAGAAATGTAGTAACAGTCCAGGCCAAATGATCGACGGATGCCCTGCAGAGACAGCATGCTACCTGTAGGTGTATAACACAAAGGTCAGCATTTTAGTACAAACTACCTAAACTCGATCCACACATTCAGTACAGACAGCCATACTGGGCATGCCCATACACAGAGTAATGAAAGCAATGTCAATCAACAACATACTGAAAGGTCATACTGGGCATGCTCACACACTTAAACCCATGAAGGCCATGCCTGCAAACACCAGTGGACCAGACATATCTGGCAGCCGCAGATGTTAGTGCAGACACTCCTCAGTATGCACCACACATGCTTTGCACACACAGTGGATAGGAATACAGGCATATATGTAAGAACAGCACACTATAATACGCCAAAGGTAGACATACATAGATGTGTGGAAGAGGGTGACTGTGACAAGGAGCCATCCAGGGCTCTCCCACCCAGCACACAGCCAAAGGGCCACAACCACATGAGGGTCTGATGTCACACACTGCAGATACAAGCCACTGGTATCTATCAGCATTACAGAGTATGTGGTGCATGTGCCAGCTGTGCATCGTGACTGTTCAAGGAAGTAGTCATCTAGCAGCTGTATATAAGTACCTGTGGAATATGACCCAGGTTGTGGCCGCTTGTGGCATGTCAGCCACTAGATGAATGGGTTATGGCCCATGCACACACACTGCCCTCCCCATAGCCCCACTATGACAACCCTGCTGAGGTCATCTACTGTGAAATACAACTTTGGGAGAGTTGCATCCCAGTAATCTCTGTGGTACGTCCCATAACTGTGTGTTACTATATGTGAGAAGCAAGTTAGGTAGGAGTTCTAACCCCAGCTGTGGCAACTGTGCATGTGTATGCGTGTATGTCTGTCTGTCTGTGGAGAGAGTAATGCTTTTTAGGGTTGTCACACTCCCTACAATTGAAATGCCCTACTGTGGTAAGGCTGCTGATATCATTCTCCTAGAAATACATCCCTGGAAAGGTTGCATCCCAGTAATATCCTATCCACGTCCCATAACTGAGTAGTGTAATAAAATAGTTGGGTAGGAGTTCAATTTTCAGACATGGCAACTGTGTGTGTTTGTGTGGGTGTCTGTGTAGTGAGCAATTCTTTTTAGGGTAGTCACACTCCCTACAATTCAAATGCTGATCTTTGGCAAGGCTGCTGATGTCATCCACCTAGAAATACACCTCTGGGAAGCTGCAGCTCAATAACCTCCATAGTGCATTCTGTAACTGCATACTGCTGTAGTGTGATAAATTAGGGAGATAGCTGTTCTACTCCCAGACATGGCAAGTGTGTGTGCCTGTCTGACCCTCTCTGTGTAGAGAGCAATGCCTTTTAGGGTAGTCACACTCCATACAATTTGTATGCTCTACTTTGGCAAGGCTGCTGATGTCATCCACCTAGAAATACACCTCTGGGAAGGGTCTAGTCCAGTAATCTCCATAGCACGTGTCATAGCTGTGCACTGCTATAGTGTGATGTAGACCTCTGTTAGGGTTCCATAACCCACACATGTCATTTGTGGAAGTTTTGTGTGTGTTTCAATGTCTGTGTAGGGAGCAATGCATTTTAGGCTAGTCACACACAGTACATTTTTGCCTACTTTGGCAGTCCTGCTGATGTCATCCAATGTAAAATACACGTTTTGGGAATAAGATCTCCATTAATCTCTGTGGTGTGTCCTATAACAGCTCTATGCTGTAGTGTGATATAGACCTCTGTTAGGGGTTCTATGCCCACACATATCGTTTGTAGATATTTTGTGTGTGTTTCAATGTCTGTGTAGAGAGCAATGCATTTTAGGCTAGTCACACTCAGTACATGTCCAATGGCCTACTTTGGTAGTCCTACTGATGTCATCCAATGTGAAGTACACCTTTGGGGAAGGAGTACTCCAGTAATTTCCATGGCATGTACTATAACTGTGTAGTGCTGTAGTGTAATAATCTAGTGTGTGTGTGTGTGTGTGTGTGTGTGTGTGTGTGTGTGTGTGTGTGTGTGTGTGAGACCCTATATCACAATGTCCACTATACAGGGATAACAGATGTGAAATAGCCGAGAGGCTGGGGTGCAAATCCATACCCATACATGTGACATCATGGTGAGGCAATCACAGTTAGCAACCCCAGTATTACCCAGAGCACACTTTCAACCCATGTCACGTACACACACACACACACACACACACACACACACACACACACACACACACACACACACACACATGCCAAGGCAACAGCCAATATGTGTATAGTACACTGCATATTGGCGACTGATAGTAACTATGGAGTGATTGCAGTGGCCAACGTCACCCTGTCCATCTGTCCAATAGGTGCAGACAATGCACCTTCCCCATGTTCCCCACTGGAAACCTGCAACACCTGTTGTGCCATCACATGTAACCCACAAAGGACATACCATGCCTGAACACATGCCCTGTATGGACAGATGCCGGGGAATGCTGTTAGCATGCTATCGATGAAGGTGCAGAGTTAACCTGCTGTCCATTACCAGTTCCTCACACAGGTGGCCAAGACTGGCACATCTGATGATAATCTGTGTACACAACATGGGCCCGACACCCCAAGTACAGTTCCACATGTCACTGTACATGCATGTGGGAGGTGTGCACGTCACTGTACATGCATGTCATGGACTAGGGAACACATACATGACAAGTGATGCACAGCATTGGCCACACACAATAGCCACCCAGGTGACTGGATAGTGGATACAATACCCACCTGTGTGGGCAAATGCAGAAACCACAGGCCTGAACCACAAATTGTCATGTAGCCTGATGCCATGGTATACCCATAACCTAGCATTGTATAGCCATCTGGCACAGTTGAGCCCCACATACCCGTGCAGAAATGCACCCATGCATGTCAGTACTGGCACCCTGTGTGTTTGTGTGTGTGTTGTATGATGTGTATGATCACATCCACACTCACTACAATCCCCAGTGGCATACTGAAGCATGGTCTCTGATGTCAGACACCTCCCCATACCCTTTGCCCATATAACCTCCGTATGACCCTTGTGGTGCAATAATTTGTTGTGGCAATCTCACTTTTGATGAGCTGTATCCCTGACCCTGCCAAGTTTGTCAATGTGTGTATGTCCCTGTGAGAGTGTGGCTGTGTTGACGCTGGCACCTATTCATGTGGACAGGCATGTGTGCATCACCTACCATATAACTACCATATCCCTGTTGCAGATGTCACTCACCATCAAATATATGTTCTGCGGACTCAACAATAGGTAGCCTATGTGGTGCATCCAACAACTGCATAGGACTGTGATAGCACTACATAGTCATCAGGGGTTTGATACCCTGTGCTGGTAGGTGTGTGATGCAAACATACTTAGGTTTTACTCTCCCACCACTCCCTGACTTGTCGATGCCTCTATCTGCCTCTCTCACTCCCTCACTGGTGGATGTGGAGACCTATACCTGCTTTACTTAGGCAGCAGCATGTGTATTTTAGGTAATGCTCATGATCAACTGATGGCCTCTGCATGAATTGCAGCCCTTCTCAGCTGATTGCATGTGGAACAGCTGTGGTAACATTCCCATAGCCAATTACATGGAAACACACGCCAATATCTAGGAACATTATGTTTGTGTTGGTCCTTTTCATTCACTGTGAGCAAAAACTTATTCTGTTGTTTGGCAAACAGCATCTCAGATGGAGTGAGGATTTACCTCTGACAACATACACTGTGGAAACAGGCCAACACACAGGAGGTGGATGTGCCTGACCTGACTACAGACTGTAAGTGCTGCTAAACTGCATTCGGAGTAATGTTTTTTTAACAGGGTGTGTGCAGATATGGCTGTCCTACATGTATTAATCCCTGCTATGTCAGTTGTATGTTTATGATGACTCCCCATCTGTAAAGTCATCTGCAGACTGGGCAGTGTGTGATGCCTTTGGTGTCATGTCTTACCCACAGAACATGTATCTGTGAACTGCAGAAGGTAGTGTGAGGATTGCAGTCTGTAGATGGTGAAAGCTATGACAGTTACTGACTTCCACTTCCACTTCCAGCTCCATCATAGACCGGATCCTTACCAATTCCCCCCACCAATACCACAATCCCACCACCTTACCTGACTCCCTCAGTGATCATCTCCCTACCACCATCTTAAGACACTACTCCCATATTCCTAAACCCCACCTTATCAAAGACTGTCGAAAACTATCGACTTTCAATTCATCCCAATTTAACTCCATTCTCCACAACATAGATTGGTCCATTCTAAAACACCTCCCCCTAAACTATGCTGTAAGCACTTTCAATAGCATCTTCATGAATACTCTAAACTCCTTAGCTCCCTCTAGGAAGATCAGAGTAAAATCAAACCATGCTCCCTGGCTCTCCAAAGAGACTAGGTCCATTATGAAACAAAGAGATCATGCTTGGATAACTTGGACTAAAACTAAACAACCACCTTTTCTTCAAAAATACAGGCAACTGAGGAACCTTGCAAAAAACCATACAACTAATGACAAAAAGTTACACTATAGCTCTGCTCAGCTTAACAACAAATCCAATCCTCGAAAATTTTGGTCAACTCTCAACAACATCCTCTATCCTGGAAAGCCCTCTAATCCCTCCCCATACCCTAACTCTTCCTCTCAGGAAACAGCTACCCTCCAGAATAAAGACTTTATCTCTTCCATCCAAAACCTGGTAACCTCTAAGCCAAATTCTACTTTGACACCCACCTCTCCAAGTCCCACTAACACAACTTTGTTTTCTTTTGAGCCAGTTCCCATTACTTACATCAAATCTCTACTACTCAAGCTAAAACCTTGCTCTCCTTCCACTGACAATCTATCTCCTACATTCCTCAAACTTGCTGCTGACTCAATTGCCTATCCTGTATCTATACTAATTAATCAATATATTCTGGAATCAACTGTCCCCACCCTTTGGAAATCTTTCTTCACTATCCCTCTTCATAAAGGTGGAAACTCCACTGACCCCTCAAACTACCGACCCATTGCCATTCTGTCCCCCCTCTCCAAGATATTAGAAAAATGTATTCACTCACAGCTTCACAATCACCTCCTCACACACCACTTACTTACCCCTACCCAACATGGATTTCGTCCTCACCACAGCACCACCACTGCCCTCCTCTCCTTCACTCATATCATTGCAGAGGCCCTAGACAACAATAAACTCATTTCCTGTCTCTTCCTAGATCTCTCCAAAGCCTTCGATACTGTCTCTCATCCTCTACTACTATCTAAACTCACAAATCTCCACCTATCCTCCTCCGCACTTGCCTGGTTTAATAGTTACCTATCTGGCAGGGAACAATCTGTCAAATGGCTCTCATCCTCCTCACCTTTCCTTCCCATCTCCACTGGTGTTCCCCAAGGCTCCATCTTGGGACCCCTTTGGTTTAACATCTTCACCAATGATCTTTACACCTCATGCAAAGAATCCTCCCTTATTCAGTATGCCGACAACTCCATACTTATATCCATCTCAAATAACATTCCTGAACTACAGTCCCTGACCCAACAGGCCCTACTATCCACTGAACAATGGCTCTCTCACAACCTATTGATCCTAAATCCTAAAAAGACCAAACTCCTACTTTTCCTTCCCCGTTCTCTTTCTCATCACAAAACCTCCTTTTTTATTACATCTTCTAACAATACAAATATCCAACCTGACACCCACACAAAACTCCTAGGGGTCATTATTGATGACGAGCTCAAGTTCAACATACACATACTCCAATGTTTAAAAAAAAAAAACAGAAACTAGGTCTGCTATATCGGAACAAAAAATTCCTAACCCCTGAATCTAGACTTACCCTGGGTCAGGCACTCCTCCTCCACTCCCTCTTATACGCCGCCCCAGTTCTTACCAGTATCCAGGCCTCCACTCTAAACAAACTGCAACAGACTTACCATAAAATTGCCAGATTCATTACTAGCTCCCCATACAACTCACACCACTGCATTTCTTTAAACTCTCTTCAATGGCTTGAACTTCCCCAGTTTCTGCTATCTTATCAATTTCATATGCTACACTCTATTCTTTATAAACCCTCCTTCTGTCCATCTCTATCTTCCTTAGTCTCCAGCTACATCCCATCCTGGACCCTCCATACTTTTAACCAACAATTACTTGATATCTACCACCCAAAAAGGTCAGTAGGCAAACTACTCTACAAACACTCCCTTGCCCATGCTTGGAACAAACTTCTCCTTGACTTACGTTCAATCTCTAACACCTCACACTTTAAAAATGAACTAAAAGTTTATTTTCTCAATTCCAGAACCTGCCCTTGCCATGACCCTACCTAGTCTTCCTTCCCTTTATGTACCCTCAAAAGGACCATACTTAGTACCTCATTACACCTCTCTCTCCAATTTGTCTACTATTCATTTGCACAATTTTATACAAACAAAAAATGTTCATTGTTGTCCTATTGAACTATATCAATGTAAAATTGTTACTTAGCTTCTTTTTAATGCAACTTTAACTTTATGCATGTATCCCAACATATGTGAATTGTTTTGCTATAACTGCTATTATATCAATATTGTTTAAAATTGTACTTGTTTTAAAATGTATTGCTGGAGCTTTTCTTCTCGGGTTTCCACTGAAAATGGGTCACAAGCCCAGTTGGACAAACCCGGTTAACAAATGTCAATAAATAAATAAATAAATAAATATCCCTCATAGGACATATGTTGCAACAAACCCTGTTACAACAGTAAATGTATGATGTTATCACAGCAACGTGTCAATATTGGCCCTGTGTATGTGCTTCCAGCCACAACTCTGTCAACCTTTGTACATATGTCATTAAAAGGTGCATATGTGCTGTACACCATAATTAGTATCATCATATATGATAACAAGCCAGTGATATATCAGACTGCTACACATGTTATGTACAGTAGGGGTTATATTTGATGACATAACCTGGACATCCTGTAGTTATTTGTACAGTACTGAGGTCTGTGTACTTATGGTGAATGTCGACAGTGTGTGTATTGTTAATATTTACCTTGACCTGTGTACAGACTATGGTAGTTGTCATCATCCTTGGCCCTGTCCTATCTGATGTTACATGCTGCTCCACTGTATTTTACCATATTGGCTTACATGTTTTTAGGGCCATAAACACGCATGTCCCATACCACAGTCAGCCATCAGACCAAACTGTGTAGTGGTCCAGTATGTGTAGGGTTAGTGTGTGAGTGGCACATATGAGGATGGTGTTGAACAGATAGTCCATATACTGTAATATTATGCTAGCTTGCCATATGTGACTGTGGCTGTGTTCTCATTGGTTGTGGTTATGCACTTTTATACAGGCGTATCTTACCCTGTGCTGTGACATGCCTGTACAGCCTGCTAGATATGCAGGTACATGTGCATTCCCCCATAGGAGATGTAGGCCAGTATTGCGCCAGTCTGTCTGTAGCCTGCACAGTGCATTGTCACATGCCTAGCAGCTTAGTGTACTTACCGAGTGAGATATCATGTGCAGATACATGCCAAATGTACTGCTGCAGGGCTTCCCTTAACAGTCATGTATGTCAGACAGAACAGTGGGATGCTATACAGATGTATGTCTATATCTAGTGGGTAGTATGTGGCCATGGCACCCTGTACCAGCAGTTATTACGTGTCAGGCCAGACAGGGGTGTGTGAATGCATAACCTATGGTGGCATATGTATACCAGTCGTTATGTGTTATACCCATCTACATGGCTGTTAACATCCATATTGTCAGGCATGATACACATGTTTTGCACTTAGGGGTTCTGTGTATCCCTCTGGACTGTACAGAGTGTGTCAGAATGTCCACACATATTGGCCAATATCTCTGCTGCAGTCAACAGGGGCAGTACGTGCTAGCAGCGGTACTTTACTATGATGTCCTTAGGATGTCTGTCAGTAGCCAATGGCACACGTGGAAAGCAGATGTGACCTCCTACATACACCATGTCTGTGATGACAATCCCAATTACAGTAGCAATAGTATATAGAACTGTAATAGTATGCAATTAAAGGTTTTCCATTCCTGCAAACCTGTGTGTGGTGTTTTTTCCTATGACCTCTCTGTGGGAATATGTTGCAGGCAATGATTTTCATTTGTATGGGTGGCCCATACAGTGTCCATTTGTTCAGGTGTGAACTGTAGGCATAGTGGTTGTTCCATACTTTGTGCACCATCTACATATGTATCTTACTGTACATATCTCTGTGTGTGTATGTGTAGTCACATGTATATCTATATATGTATGCAACTATATGTAACTCTATATATATATATATATATATATATATATATATATATATATATATATATATATATATATATATATATATATATATTTATATATATATATATATATATGTGTGTGTGTGTGTGTGTGTGTGTATATATCTGTATCTGCATATATGTGTCTGTGTATATGTACCCTGGGGATGTTGATAGCTTCCACATTTTACATTTTCTATGGGAGCCAGACTGTACTGCATGATATATTACCAATACCAGCCTGACATCATACAGGTGGGATGTAGTACTGTAACATCTTGTGCCCATGTCATGTCAGGTCCTGGTTATGGGATCTGCAACACTTGGTAGTGTATTGCAGGGCGGATGTGTTTGGCTGTGGGGGGGTCTGCCTATTTGTACAAGACGTATATTGTTTGGGGCCTCTCAATCCCCTTAATGGTGTATGTGGACATATTTGTTTTTTTTTAATCCACCATTGCCATCTACAGATGTATGGCCACATATACCAATATATATATATATATATATATATATATATATATCTGCTTACATATATATGACTATGTCTGTATATACCTACATAGATATATATCTGTGTACATATATGTACCTTGCTTTGTATATGTAGACATATAGGTGTAGACATATATATGTGTCGATGTAGGCATTTGCATGTATATATGTTCATATATATTTATATATATATGTATATATTTCTAAAAATATATATATATATATATATATATATATATATATATCTACATATATAGAAATGTTGTATCTGTTTAGATATTAATATATTTACACACCCACATACATCTAGATGTTGGTATATATTCTCTGTACTGTTGCATCACTGGGCTGGATAATATGTTTCTGAAAACATCAGACTTATGTATATCTGTTATGGCTTAGTGGCAAATTACTTTGTCTATGGTGTGTGGGATCCTAGGTTTGAGCCCTGCAGAGGCTATTTGTTTTGCTGCTGGGCAGAACACAGGCCACTGGATACAGAGTGATTAAAGCACTTTAAACCAGTTGTGCACAGAGGTAAGCACTACTAATGTTTGGTTACCATTTCTTATACTCAATTAGCTTCTACATTGCTTAATCTGTGTAGGCAGGGCTTACCCCCACACAAACACACTTAAACACACTTACTAGTGCTTACATATGTTTACTACTGCTTATTTGTGCTTAAACCTGCTTACTAGTGCCTTATTCATTATGACATTGACACTTCACATGTGCATTTCCTGCAGTACTCCAGTTCATAAATATATGTTATTTAGTGGGTTTTGCAACAAAAATATTAGTTATAACATGCTTTGCCATGTAAAATCGATTGTGCTGCCGTGGGACTCAAACTGGGAATGCCTGCTTATTAGGTGAATACTTTGCCCACCACTACACTATTGCTGTGCTGTTTCACTTACATATATCTTCATTGTTATCCTCTTCAGCCTTTTAAGCTGCTATAACTGTAGCTAAGCAATGGGCACACCCGTGCACCTACGGTTAGCTGTACTTGGATTTTTAAAAAATATAAAAGGGTTTCTTCATTTAATTTATATGTACTGTTGCTGTTGTACACCTAGGGTACTGTTGGTGGGGATATGCGGACATCTATTCTGTTCTGCATTGCAGGGGTGTTTAGCTCTCAGACATGCCCCCTGCACTCGTACATGGTCCATGTAAGCCTAGGAGCTCGGGCAGTACGCCTTATTAATATGCATGGTGCGCTGCCATCCTGCTCCTAAACGGGTGCTTCCATGCAGGACTAAGCTAGTCCTGCATGGAAGTTTAGTAAATCTGGGGGTCTGTGTACTCTAACTATAAATATTAAATATGAACAGCTTTGAACTGTCTGATTTGCCAGAAGCCCTGGCTAAGGAACTGGCAAATACCTAGCTTAAGACATTTTGGAAATGACATCCTCAACTGTCTTTGCTAAGACTGCTTTATTAAATTCTTGTAGATTTGTGCATATTCTAATTTCATCTGATTTGACAGCTATCATACTACTAACCTATAAATTTGACTCAGCTTGCTTTGCATTTATACCTATTTTCTCCATTGGTTGCAATCCTACAAGAACTGTTCTTTGTGTATAACTAGTTGGTAAAACTTCTGGATCTATTATACTTACCCAAAATATAGCCAGGCTCTGTGAATACTTCAGCATATTGCCCAAAAATATCAGATGAAACATCAGACTTTGTGTATGCTTGCATTTACATTTTTTGAATTTATGGCACACATAATTTTGCTTCTTTGGCTTAGTGCACTGCCCTACTTGAATATGATGCACTGGTACAGTGTTGGCATTTACTTCCTCCACCAGGCATCCTGGGTTAAGGTCTGATTGGTGGCTATTAAGTTTTTTCCCCATTGTACTAGTAATGGACAGATTTGACTCCTTAATAATTTATCTTGACCCATGGATCCTTTTCAAATATCTATTTTTTGATCTAGTAATTATCACTTGGGTAATATATAAATATAGAAAATCAATACTCAGAGGTGAACCAAGCGGTTTTTTTTTGGAGTAGCTTACATGTGAAATGATTTTGGTGGTTGTGGTGAAAAATTGTGTACATTATTTCTCTTTACTACCTTCTCACATCTTCTGTTAATTTTTATTATTAATTGCTGCTCCCTCAGAAGGCGTTTGCTCCTTAACTTCTTTTACCTTCCTTACAATATATAAATATAGATCTTGGAAAAGCTTAGGTGAAGTTAAATTATAATGGGATAGGTTAATTTTAAGTACCAAGTGGGACAATTGCTTAGGCTTAAAATGGCCCACAAGGGCAGTTAGTCTAATACTAGCCTATGGATTTATGAACCTAGGAGACTCATATATTTCATGATCTTTGAAATATTACCTTCATAAATGATTTCATGCATGAGTGTTTGAATTAAGTGCATCACAAATACATGAGAAGCTATCTATGGAATTTTTCAGATACTTTACTGCTTGAGTGTACAAGTACTTGTCTTAGTTGTGTTTATCCTGACCCCTACTGCACTGTAACACTGCGTATTCATTTAGTCATGCCCAGCTGTTCTCAAGCCATTCTATCCAAAATATTTGGTTGTTGCATTGGTATAATTTAAAACAAATTACTGTAGGGTGTGCTTTTATAAACAGAAAGTCTCTTTTGGCCCACTGGTGATAGTTTATAGATAAAAATAATAAAAATAGTCAGTAGCATACAATGGACTGCTTTATTTTGTCTTTTAAGTTCAAGTCTTTTGAATGCATATTGTGTTTGGGTGATACGTTCTGATACGGTATTCTCATATTTTTAATCCTAGCCATGCATCCCAAATATATCTGACAAGATTAGGAAATGTTAAAATTATTCTGAGAGATATACATAAGCTAGGGACTGGGTAGTCATGCATTTATATGCTGCTTCTGTCCATTAGGGATGCAGGAGCCTGACCAGGGCTGAGTTTCCATTTTCCCATCCACTGGTCCAATTTACACTTGAATTACTTTAGGAAGTAACTCTGCTTCTCATGGATGGAAAGCCTGTTCCAAAGAAGGGGTAGTCTCTGAGACATATATGTCCCTACAACATGTCTTATTTATATCACAAACAAGCCTTAAGTCATATCCTTGTGATACAGCTGGTGTGTATTCATTGCAAATAACTCACACTGAATTGTGTGATGTTTCGGTGTGGCAATTTTAAATGCATGTATTGTGGTGTTGTAATTGGCATGTAAAGTCAATGGTATTGTTTTCTGCAGTGACATATGCTATATGTATTATCTGATAAACATGTTGCTCTGTATTGCCATACAGAAGATTGCAATGGCACAAGAATGTGGTGTTTATGAGGTATAATACACATAATGAGTATCCTGTTCTGCGCTTTGTCACATATATGTCATATTATGCAGATATTGTACAATTTGTGGAAATCTCACAGCACTATATTTTACTGAGAATTAAAAACATGGTATGAGAGTGGGAGCGAAATTAAGCACAATGCAGTGATACATGCTTTTGCATGCACACCATTGTACTAAAACGCCCATATTAGATGTGGAAATGAGATACTTACCATGCATTCACATAGACAGGTATGTATGAATGAGACACATCACTTTCACATTATCATTTGCAAGTATAAAGTTGAAACTACAATATTTGTTCATAGATTATTTGTTCATAGATTAGTACTAAGCTAACTGCCCTTGCGAGCCATTTTAAGCCTAGCCAATTACCCTTGTGAGACTCAAACCCTGCACCTTGTGTTGTAAGGCAAACACCTTAACCATTAGGCCACCCTCCCAACCACAATATGTGTAGGACATTGACTGTTTAAAACGATAGTGCAATATTTTCTGTACTATACATTTATTTGGTGTGTAATATTATATATCTAATAATATCTTCATAATGTTTATGTGTCATGGTGATAAGTATCTTTCTTGAAAACTCAGAGCAAATTCCTGTGTGATACTTGCACAATGTTGCTTACTTTTGCAGTGTTCAGTACACATTAGTCTAGGTTTGCAGGTGGTTATAACTCATGCAGTCCTGATGATACTATGGAATGTAGGATCAACTTGCAACAGAGGAGTAAATGACTTGTTCATGATCACATGGTAGGAATATGAATTCAGATAGCTTCAAACTGTGTAACTTTGACACAAGCAGTACCCCATGCACATGCTGGATTTTTTTTCCTGAATGCTGACTGCAGTACAAACCTATACATGTTGTGATTGTGTCAGCTCTCCATATAACATGAGATTGTTATGGTCATATAATTAGTACACATACCCATATCAGTACAATTTTAATGTACATATGACACACTACCAATTAGGTGATTGGATGTATGAGTGACATTCTGTTGTATAACTGATAAAAGCCAGCTGTCATTCTGATGTAAAGTTGGCCTAGATGGTGTCATGCCTCTTGGGCTTATTGCTTTAACACATTACATATAAATATATAATGATCTTAAACATGTTGTACTCTACTGCTGTATGTGGGTGTTGACATATCACTGTAGGGGATGGCAAAAATTGTTGCATATTCTTTCATAGTACTGTTTTGCTAGACATACATTAATCATGTAGCATTTGTGCAATTGGCAGAAATGTATAACACAATTCAAGCATATAAGGTCAATTATCCATACTGCTGTGATAGGGAGGCTGTAGATGTGTGTCTTTTGTTGTTTAATTTACTGCTGCTACTGGTGTGTTGCTCATGTATTGTGTTTCTCTGTGTACTCAACAGTTCAGGATACTGTGCAATGAGGGGGATTTACATATTTGTATAATGACTGTATCACACCTAAAAATGGGAAATAGCTCAAAATAAGTGAACATTTGTCTTTTCCTTCACAACAGAATTAGCTGTCATGTTTGATGGCAAAGTGATAACATGTTGCAACATTATAGAACATTTGTCTTTTCCTTCACAATAGAATTAGCTGTCATGTTTGATGGCAAAGTGATAACATGTTGCAACATTATAGAACATTTGTCTTTTCCTTCACAATAGAATTAGCTGTCATGTTTGATGGCAAAGTGATAACATGTTGCAACATTATAGACCATATTTTTCATGCCATGATGCAGAGTCTAGAACTTGTGCCAGCCCACACATCAGCAGATGGAGAAGATGCCGTGCATACCTGCTACCAGTGGATTTGGATTCTGAGAATGGGAGAGAAGAGTGCAATGAGGACGATGATGATGACATGTATGGACCATCGGGAGTGGTTCTCCCAGCAGATCAACAATGGCGATATCCACTACCTTCACAGATGACCTAAGAGATCAGATTCTGGATGTCATCACCAATGTTTTCGGGACATAAAAGCAGGTGAAGACTGTGAACTTTTTTTCAGGCCATGGTGCAGGTCATGAATGACTCCTTTCAGGACATCACCTATGAGATCATTCATGACATTCGACCTGACTAAGGTGATGTCATATTGTCAGCATGGGTTTGTCATGCTTTGGGGTTGTTTCATTGTCCACGCACAGATTTGTGAACATTAATCCATACAGTGGTCATAGTTTCCCTATATTTTCTGTGAGGGACATTTGACAGTGTAGCTCCTATGTAGTCACAGCAGTTATCTGCTGAATGATACATTATCCTTCCCATTCATAACATATGACTTGTCCTTTCAAAGGCTCCAACACTGCTTTCATCATCACTGGGAGTGTTATACACATTCAGACCCTTTTCCATTGACACCTGCAGGAGGTTTGTATTATTGGCTTAGTATGATTCCATTTGTTCACATGTATGTGGTTACATGGTCATATCTGCAACTGTAGGTACAGTATCCATTAAATTCTTCCTCTGTCTACAATGCTGTCAGTTAGACAAGTGACAACATGGACTGCTGATGGAATGTGGTATGAGTGAGCTTTTCTTCACAGTGCTTGTTATTCCTCATGCATACATGCTCCTTTTATGCAGTCCTGCAGTAATGGTATATGCACCTGAGGTGCACGCATGACTCTGTTGTATAATTATATATTTTCACACTGCCATTGAGTCTCATTGTCGGCTATTATGCTAAATTTGGTGTTACACTAACGTTGTTGTATAGTGTATACCTCAGAGGCATATATTGTCTGTATAAGTTAATATTGTTCAGTATGCCTCTGTGTCCTATATGTTTAATATCACATGTGTGTGTGTGTGTGTGTGTGTGTGTGTGTGTGTGTGTGTGTGTGTGTGTGTGTGTGTGTGTGTGATACACACACCCTTAACCTTGCCTGCCTGTAGGGGCATTCAGTCACATTGACATGTCCCATTGTACAGGTGCATTTCTAATTCATCTATTTAGCTACCAGACTCTACAAAAGACTACAGTGCAGTGTCTTCCTAGATTACACCCTCTGCTTTGGCAGTATCGGTAAGATTATACCCCATATTTTACAAATGTACCTGTTAAAAACATAGTACAGTACTTTACTCCATCCATAATGGCATACTTTCTCTAACTCACTGCCATACACATTCTCGTCAACTGATGTTCTTTACGTAAATAGGACTACATCATGGTACAGCCTCTATTTTCTGATCACTGCTCAAATGCTATTTTCAAACTATTTAATTCTCTTTGCAAACTATCATGTTACTGTACATGCTTCTGACCTATGTCCAAATGCCATTATTCAGACAATATAAAAATGTTGCCTTAAAACACCTGAATGTTTTTGAACATGTTTTTTGAAAATATTACTCATTCTGCATAAAAATTGTTATATGTATGAACTGAATGTTTCCACATTCGTTATAAAAATAGTTTTATTAAGTACTACATGTATGTGTTGAATGTTTTCTTTAATGTAATCATTTTCTGCAACTTTTCTCCATAGGTCTTTTCTGAAAAGGGGTACCATATTCAACTGGGCTTTCCCAGTAAACTCAAACAAACAAATATGTTTTAGACTCACCAAATATTTTACTAATACTGTAGAAAGTTACTGCCCACTTAACAATAGCTCATGAAGTTGCCATTGAACTAAACAGTACAGACATATTGCACTCTTAGATTGGTAAAAAATAAAGTAAAACAGAACTAAATGTTCACTGCTGTTAAACTTGAAACAAGAGAAGTACAATAAATGTCAGTAAGCTTATGCTGCAGCAGTGAATCCATCGTGAAGAAGGAGACACAGGGTTTACAACTGTAGCTTTAAGTACAATATTGCTAGTAAAGCTCTCCTTTCATGAATGTAGTAAACAGAGGAAATCATTCAGAAGCAAGGGAAGCATGTTACATGCAGTTGTTATCAGGAATGCTTTATTTATATAGCTATCTGTCTATCTATCTATCTGTCTATCTATCTATCTATCTATCTATCTATCTATCTATCTATCTATCTATCTATCTATCTATCTGTCTGTCTATCTATCTATCTATCTATCTATCTATCTATCTATCTATCTATCTATCTATCTATCTATCTATCTAATCTGTCTATCTATCTATCTATCTATCTATCTATCTATCTATCTATCTATCTATCTATCTATCTATCTATCTATCTATCTATCTATCTGTCTATCTATCTATCTATCTATCTGTCTATCTATCTATCTATCTATCTATCTATCTATCTATCTATCTATCTATCTATCTATCTATCTATCTATCTATCTATCTATCTATATGTGGACTTTAGTAAACAGACCCATGACAATTGCAACCTCACCAAAAGTACTTTTTCTGTGAAATATTTCTTCAAGAGCTTCTTCCCCTGAAACATCTTTCCAACGCACTCACCAGTATCCATCACTTCTTCCTCTGAGGCTTCTACCTTATAGCTGTTTTTGACCAATGCCAGGAATATCAGTCTGATATTTCCAAGGAAGAGAAGTAGGATGTCTGATATCTGAATTTTGATATGGACGGCCATTTCAAGGAAAATGTCATTTGTCACCGGTGCAGACTTCCATATTAGGTGAACCTCTTGGATCTCTCCACAATTGCACTTTGTCTGCCTTCCATTCCTTGTAGTACTGCATTTGTCCTACCTCATTAACGTTAGCCATTATTTTACCCTGCAGAAACATTAATGCTGTTTGCAGTGTGCTAAAATATTGAGAAATATTCTGCCATTTCCCTGAGTTGCTGGAAACTTTAACAGAGCATGTTTTTTTCTATAACATGGTTGCCTGTTATTAACAAAAATTTTACTTCTGACTACTAATTTTGTTAAATAGTAAGGCCAACGGAATAACTGGTCTCACAGCAAAGCAGAAGATTTCCTTTCCATTGCTATTCACAATAGTTTTCTTTATTTATATAGTTCAGTACCTCTGAAATTATTTTCTTTAGTCAAGCAGGGCCTTTAGAAAGGGACTTTATAGTTATATGTGTTCTCTGCTTAATCAGTAGCTGAATAAAGTTGTCTTGGAGCATCTTTGGTAAGATCTTCTTTAGAAATGTGTTAATGTTTTGTCCATCCTGTACCTCAACCACTCAGCCAGTTGACGATTACTATTTTTTTGATGATTTTTGAGGTACATTACACTTTTCTGTAATTGCCATATTACAGTCTGTTGCTCCCACATTATGGCCTATGACTCCTTTTACTACATTACATGCATGGATAGAGCTGCTTTGCTTCAATCAGTATCGGATGCTCATTTTTATTTCCTCTTAATTTCAGGAGACTAGTGACATAAACTGCAAAGTACTTGTTAGCTCTGTAGCCAACAGAATTAGTAGTTTATACAGCTTCTTACTCACTGAACATCCTGATTTATCAGCAAGTTGTCTTTGAGCCCATGTTACTGTACACATATCTCTATCATACTCTCAGGCAAATGATGGCATCGTACTTCCAAGAAGCTATTTATTAATTGGTTAAGCTGGTCATGGTATGCATAACACATCACATACTTAGTTACACTGTACCTTATGTCATGATGCAAACATCTATAGTGTAGATATATCATTACACACAGACAGCTTTAGAAAATACATCCTGCCATAGTGCTTGCTTGGTCTGCTTGACACTAAATTATTTTTTGGTTTAGATGTCACATGGGGTTGAACTGTGCAGTATTTCTTTTGAAGTGAGAACTCCAAACCTGAGCACAGTTCAGCAAATCTAACGTCACTAAGTCCAATATAACAGATTTTTTCTTTATTCTTGTGCTATCACATCTTTTCTAATATGTACTTACATGTTGCATCTGCAATACCTAATGTACTAAACTGACTTGTGTGTTGAAAACTTATAATAATAATAATAATAATAATAATAATAATAATAATAATAATAATAATGGTGTCCTCATTGGAAGAAGTGGTAATAAGTGCAAAATAATAACAGTCAAACTAAAACTGAAGAAATGGATTCTCACACAAAAATAGTGCAAGTTAAAGTAACTCATAAATCTGAATGTCTCATACTACGAAAACAGACTTCTGAATTGTTAAATGCGCCAGCAACTTGTTTTTGCATGGAGTCATCACAGATGAAAATAAAACATGCAGATGTATTTAAAACAATTGAAATCTTTTCAGTAGCCTTGGAGCAAGACAAGACTTTGATAGATGTAGTAGTAGTAACAGAAGGAGGTCTTAATTCTAAGAAGATTGCAAAACATTTAATAAAAAAAAAAAACTGGCAATTGCAGATGATATTTGTCATGTAATAGCAGTATCTTGGTGAAGTATTATTCTGTAATACCCACTTCCTTTTTATGTTATTTATAGTAATTTTCATTTACACTGAACTTTAGTCACCACAAGTCATTGTGGTCTGCATCTAAAGGATAAAGCGACAGCAGTACACACATATGCAAAACTGTAAATAACAGGCATATGAATACGATTTCTAAAACCTCTAGTGTTTTGTTCTTAATGTAGCATTGCCAAAACTATTGAATCAAAACCAGATGTTTTAGTACCACAGTTACAAGTGATAAATAACACATCAGTACTTGGCAGAGGCATACTGTTTCTGTCATACTGCAAACTAAATCATAAAAGTTATCTTGAAGATATGAACATTACCTGGGACCATTGCACAGGAGTATGTGTACAGAGTCTACATGGTCGATTCATTTAAAACTCAGACTCTTTGCAGCTGTTATGGCCATAAATCATTGCTAATTTGAAATCACATTTCAAATGAGTAGTGCCTGGGTATTACACTTTTAAATAGCAAGGCATGTTGAGGAAAAATGCTGAGTTCTGCTATCAGTACAAGTGTCAGTTACAGTAGTAGCAGAATCATGCAACAAACATTTGTAGCAGACTTTTGCCTAGACTAGCAAAGGACAGAAAAGCAATAAACAATGACCATTGTACAATGACCTCTAAATTATGGCTAAAGGTGGACAGTAGTGTCAAAGCTCTTTATTTCTGATTTTCACCCACTAAAGTTGATGTTTTTTTTCTTTTTAACATAGTATAATACAGATTTTTGCTCTACCATAGATCTGTATACAGTTTGGTGCATCTTAAGATCAGCATTCTCTTATACCAGTTTTATAAAGATTGTATCATGCTTTGTCAGTGCTACATAACAGCAACTACTGAAGCATCCTGGTCATTGCAATCACTAAAAGAGCCTTCAGACCAGCTCACTTGTAAACAGCTTGATATAGAGTTTTCTTTGCATCTAGTGTGCAGCAAACTTTTTGTTAATACTTTACATATACATTTTGATTCAGCTGAAAAGCTTTCACATTACTCAGCCAGAGGTGAAAGAACAAAAGTATATCATAATCTTAGTTAAAGCCATTAAAGCCTTGTCTCATGTTCCTTGACCTATGGGATGAAACCTATTTTGCAATTATAGCTTTTCCACTTTCATCAGTCTTCACTACTCTAGTTCCTATATTTCATAAGACTAGCTAATGAAATGAAACTTCAGTCTCACAGGGAGTTAAGTAACAAGACCATTATTCTGTTTAGAAATACCATTGCATACTAATGTTTTTATTCTGAATTATATTTAAAATGTTTTCAGAACAATAACAAAGGTGAATAATGCAACCCTGTTAATCATGAACTGAGAACAGAAAATGATGAAGAGACATGAATTGCAAATGATTGCAGAATTAAAATAACGAGGTTTGTTGTAATAAAAAAGATGTAAACGTCAGTTTTTATACTTCTTGATGGCTATTTGAGTAAAAATTACAAAAATATAAATTATTGATTTGGACAAGAGCAAGATTCATAAAAAATGTAAAATGGTATAGCACAGCCCATGCTATGTAACTTAAATTCACTTTAGCCTTCATGGGTTCATAGGATCATAGGTGTATACTAGGCTATGGACTATTGAGGCCTTTATAAGCCTAGGCAAGCATCATAATTGTATCCCACAAGTTTATGTGCTTTAAAGTTCATTTTAAGGGGTATATGTAAGCTAGGGCAAGATTTACAGGCTGCTTCTGTCCATTAGAGGCATAGGTGCTAGACCCGGGCTGTATTTCTGATTTCCCATCCACTTGTCTAGGTTTCTATTCAATAGGGTTAGGGATGAGCTCTGCTTCACATAGATGGGATGCCTTTTCCAGAGAAGGGAATTTCTCTGAGACACATTCCTGTCTTTTCAACATGTCCTATTTATGTAGCAAGTAAAGTTTAAATACCTAGATTGAGTAAATCTGATTATTTATTGGATTATTTCCAGCTACAAGGTGCCTGGATTCCTGTTTTGGATTATTTGTTTGTGGTTTATCCTTCTGAGTTTGTTCTGGTGTGTTTAACATGGAACAGGAAGGAAATGGCAGTTTGCAGTCTCTATTTACCCCACCTGGAGGTACTGAATTGGAAAACAGCGCAATTGGAAAGTTAACAGCGCTGGTAGAACAACTTCTCAACAGGGTGAACGATCTTGCCCGAAGAATAAACACTGATGTTGACAGCAATGTAAACCCACGATCTGAACCGTCCCTTTTGGGCCCTGGTAGGTCCTTGCTTTCAAATTTACCTAATTTGTCATATTCAAATGTAACTACGGCTTCTACTTTAGTTGCTTTGCCTGGATTTGGTGAGAGCAACCGCCGTAGCAGCAATGGCAGCAATAACAATGTACATGGCGAATGAACCGAGTAAAATTGATGTAGGAGCTGTGAATACTATGCCTAATTTACAAGAATGGCTCAATGCTCCAGCGTTTTTTAACGGGTATAACACTCAGCCGAGTGGAACACTTCAAAATAGTGAGAATAACATTGTGAATAAGCTTAAAGAGTTTGATTATAGCCTTTTAAAATACAGAATTGGAAGTCGCCTTTTTCCAGGAATGTTTGCAAAGGAGGCACATGCCTAAGGGTTTAAGACAGTGGTGTTATCCTACGGGATTGCTGAAAGATTCTGTTGTCCATCGTGAATTACTGGGACTGTTTGATAAGCAGGGCCTGGAGTTTTTGGAAATTCTTATAAAGCCCTATTCATTACAAATGGAGCAGTTGAAAAATGACCTTAACATAATGGAGATGGACATTAAGTCAGACATTCATTTTAGCCACTACAAGTATGAGTTTAGTCGTATATTTTGCAGTATAGACACTGTTATTCAGAAATTGAGGGAATCTAAGCTCAAAAAACTTGAACGGGACCGAAAAGAATATTTCAATGGAACAGTATATCCACCCCCCTCCCCCTTCACAAGCCTGGTATAACATCGAACCTACAGGGGCTATTAGGGATAATAGCCCTATGGATGGGAACCATGAAGTTACACATGAACAAGGCAATACAACTGAAGTGGGGGAAGAAGGTTTGGCCAATTGGAATGGCAGACTGAGGGGTCGAGAAGCCTTATCTAACCCAAATCAACCATCCCAGGGTCAGGGTTTTCCCAATGGCCCAAGGTTGGCAAAAAACACAACAACCATTGAGTAAGAACCAACGATTGAGGAAACAAACTCGGATGAGGAGATAATATTCACAGAAGATATGACCAACAGCATGGATGGAAGTGGAGAGTTTACTATTTACACCAACAAAGAAGGTGACTTTAAAATTTACAATTTTACTATAAATATTGTGAAACCTGAATTAATAGAGGTGTTAGCCCACGGACTTTCTTTTGTACCGACAAAAAGAGCTGATATTTCCAGGACTCTTATTGACTTGAAAGTATATTTACGTAAATTGAATTTGCACCTTTGGTTGGGTAATCATTTTTTGACAAGAAGTGAACGCAGAATTTCTAGTTTGTTCAACCCCCCCATTGCATGTTACTTTAGGGATTTTTGAGAAATTATGTGAAATGGACTTTAGGGATGTTTTGACTAGAACAAGTTATAAACAACATGATTTCAACTTGCAACCCTCCCAAATACAAGATCTTGCTGAAATGAAACTGTTTAATATATGTGTGATGCGACCCGACAAGGGTGATGGTTTAATTTTTATGGAGGAATGTGATTACACCTTGAGGATGCTAACTATGTTAGATAGTGAAGCATATGAAAAAGTTATGGTAAACGAAGTAAATAGGGCCTTCTTAAAAATTAGGAACTCCATTAATGACATGTTTTTGAAGGCAAGATTAGCCTTGATATTAGTAACTATTTGACAATGACTGCCCCTTTGACACCTGTAATATTCGGAATCCTGAAAATCCATAAAAATGTAGAAGATCCCCCACTAAGACCCCTAGTGGATGGTAGAAACAGTATCACATATGCCTGCGCCAAACTGGTGGACGGAATGTTAAAGAAATACCTTGCCACCGAATCCCAAATTTGTAAGGATTCTTGTTTTTTTTATAGGCATTGAATGAAGTAGAATACAATTCAGAATTTGATTTCCAGACAATAGATGTCAAGGATCTATATACTGCAATACCACAAGCCCTGGGCATCAGTTGGGTGAGGGAATTCCTGATGGAGAAAGGTGCCGATGGGGATGAATTGAACCTAATAGATGACCTACTAGAACTAATCTTGGAAAACAATTTCTTTCTATTTAACAAGAACTATTATTTGAAGAAAAGCAGGGTTGCTATGGGTTCACCCTGTGGGGGCAGCTTTGCAAATAGCATTATGGCCTTCTGGGAAAAGAAATTTTTGTTTCCTAATGACACATTCAGGAATAATGTGAGATGATATACACGATTCTTGGATGATATGTTTCTATTGATAAAAGGGAATTTAGAAACAGTTAACCAATTGCTAGATGAGATGTCAAATATGACATCTTTTTACAATTTACATCCAATTTTGACAAACATGAGATGGCCTACTTAGATGTGAAATTGAACAAGGACAATGTCAGTAATAGGTATGTAGCCCACATATACAGAAAACCTACATATTCTAATGACTTTCTCCACTTCACCAGCAATCATCCTATATACCAAAAGTGGGCTGTGGTGAAAGGGCAGCTCATGAGAGCTGCCAGGATGAATTCTCTCAACCAGGATTTTGACAAAGAATGTCAAAACTTGAGAAATATGTTCCTTAAGCGGGACTATCCATCTAAATTCCTGGATGACATTATGGTTGAAGTGGAGAGGGAGTAGATGATAGGCTATTTTAAACCCATTTTGAACAGGAACATAGTTGAAGTTAATGGGGAGATGGAGAATACCATACTAGACACGAGTCCCAGGATAGAAAACAAATTTAAGGTTGGTTTTATAACAACTTTTTCCAGGGATGCAAGTGCCTTCAGGAACATCTTGATTAAAAATTGGGCTCTTATAAATGAAGATGCTAATCTTAGGTCCAAACTAATGGAAAAAAACTAAAATTATATGTAGAAGGGGGCCCAATAGTAAATCTATCCTGGAAAGGAATGTGAAACTCTATATACCTAATAAAGGCATGAAGAAATGTGACAGATACCCCTATTGTAAATGTATACAGACAGCATAATTTTTCACTGTCTTGGGTGAACAATACGAGTTGCAGGGTAGATCTGACTGCAACACAAAAGGGTTAGTCTACCTTGGACAGTGTTAGTCAGGGTCTATATTACAACGACGAATACTTAAATGTTCGAATCTGTAAAGGTCGACCTTAACAGATCAAACAGTTAAACATTTGAAGTTGTAAAAAAATAAATTAAAAAACAAAAAAAATAAAATGAAAGTGTTGTAGCAGGGAGGCAAGGCCCCCTGCATCCCCACACCCCCGCTACTTAAATATACCAACTCTGAGATCGCACTTCAGTGAACTACAGTGCAGAAATGGGAAATTTCCCATTCCCTACACTGTAGTGCAATCTTGGAGTTGGTATATTTAAGTAGTGGGGGTTGGGGGTGCAGGGAGGCTTGCCCCCCTGCTTAAACCCTTTAGGTTTTTTTTCTCTTCTAATTTTTTTTTTTAAATTTTTTAAGAAATTCGAACGCTTAACTGTTCAATCTCTAAAGGTCGACCTTTAGAGATTCGAACATTTAAGCGTTCGTGGATCTAATATAGACCTGTCAGTCATGTGTCTGTTTTTATGTGGGGAAAACTGAGAGACATTTTAAACAAAGAATTTACGAACACCAGTATAGCATAAACAAGCAAAACACTACGAATGCTTTAGCCAGGCATATAATGAATGAACCGAATCATCAGTTCAAATATTTGGTAATTGAGCAAGTAGTACCCAATTACAGGGGAGTCCGTGGACTTTGAGGCTAGAGGAACATGAGCTTTTGTGGTAATTAAGGCTCAATGCACACTCATATCCCGGACTAAATGATTACTGCTCTTTGAAATGTATTTTAAAATTAAAGTAACTTCTAAGATAAATAGGAAAAAGAACACAAAAACTTTAAAGTGTTTATTCCTGTTTATTCCTATTTATATGTTTATACATTAACATATTACACACACATATATGTATTTATTTTATGTCAAACATGAATAATAATGTGTTTATGAATGAACTATGGGAAATTTATAATCACATGACTTCCTAGGGTGGGTTTGTGATGTCATGAATCAGGAAATGTATTTAAGTGCTCATCTGAATGCCTTTTATTTGTCTGAAGTTCATTTTATTTATGTGAACGAACGCGCTCACATTAAAAGGTTTTTTACATTATAACTTGGATTATTGGATTATTTGGATTATTATTGGATTACTGGCCTCAAACAGTTGCCCTATGCAGCACGATTGAAAAAGCTAAGACTGTTCTCTGTTGCATACCGCTTTCTCAGAGGCGATCTCTGTCTAACGTACAGAGCCATGTCCAACCCAGAATTGTTGAACATGCTCCATCTTAGCAAAACCAAATCTACTTGAGCTACACACTCTAGGGATATAAACCTCAACACAACAATGAATAGAACATGCTGGAGGGATAGATTCCCTTTGCAGAGACTTCCCTTACTATGGAACAGGGTCCCGATCTACATAAGACAGAGCCCCTCACTATCACTCTTCAAGAGGAACCTTGATGAGTGGATGGGTAACAGAAAGTTCACACCGGGGATCACACCAACAGCACTACTAGATAGGGGCCAAGGGTACTAGCTGCTAGTACAAGGGTCTAGGGAACTACTAAAGGGGAGGTGAATACCGCACAACATGGCTGGGCTAATATATGCCTTCAGGCAGATAGCCCAGTACCAACCTATGAACCTATTTCCAGCTACGAGGTGCCTGGATTCCTGTTTTGGATTATTTGTTTATAAATCCGATGATTTAATAAACCGAACAGGAGGTCTGTGCCATTATGGCAGAGGATTATGATCAGGTCTCTGATCATAATCAGGATGCTATGTGTTAAAGACATGGGTTTTAAGAAATTCATCTCAGTAAATCTTGGCATACATGTTTATCTTGGGTTGTGATCAGTGGGACCAGATCAAAATTCTTTGTATTGCATGGAGCTTTAACTACTCCCATGTGCTACTAGTGGCAGCAGTCCTATCGCTTAGAAATCCGCAGCATGCTAACCACTGCCACCCAGAGAGAAAAAGTCTTCTTTAATGGTTTCCCACTGTTCTTCTTCTGTATCTGCTGAGCACTGTTAATGCTCTAGCATGTGACTAGTGCTTAACACTGTGGAGAGGGACAATTAAAAAAAAAAGCTTGCCAAGCACCTTTCTTAATAAGCATGTCTTTCACTGATTTCAGAGTTTAATAATGGAGCTCCAGGGGCGGCTCGTGCTATAGGACTGCAGGGCTGCAGCCCCCCCACCTGTAAAAGGAATAAAATAAATTCCCCCACTGTAGAAAATAAAAAATAAACAAAAAAAATGTTATGAATAGTCCCAGAACTTCACGCATGTGGGCTTAGTTCCTGACTGCTGTATTAGGCAGTGCAGAACTCCACACATGCATGCATGCATGCTTCATTCCTGCACTTAGGTCATCCAGATAGGGAAGGCAGGGAACTTCACCCTGCCAGCCCAGAGGTCTATGTGGTGACAACCACACAGACTGGAATAACACCAGACTGCATCACCAGCCTACTCATGTCTTGCAAGGAGACCCAGAAAGCCTGCACAGGCTGTTATGGAGGACAGGGGATCATTGGGCTGCTGCAGAGGACCACTACAGTACTTAGCTGCCATGGAGGCATCTACAGGACGTGTGTGTGTGTGTGTGTGTGTGTGTGTGTGTGTGTGTGTGTGTGTGTGTGTGTGTGTGTGTGTAATGCCCCAGTTGCTACATGGTGGTGGGTAGAGAATAAGGCTTGAACCCTGTACCTTGGGCCCAAGTGACAAGAGCCTGAATTCCATACCCACCACCATTTGTAAAACATTTGCAGATTTTTGCCTCATATTTGTTCTGTTCTGTTCCTCATAAAATCTATGGTCTCTATATTTTTGTTACTTAACACAGCCAGTAGTGCAGTGGTAGCATTCTTGCCTGACAGCTACAAGTTGTCTGATTTGATTCTTGGCTGGGTTGCCTTCTGTGTGGAGTCTGCATGTTCTCCTTATTTTTTGTGTGGGTTTGCTCTGGTGTCCTCAAAGGATATTTGTCCCTATTTTGTGGACTGTATTCCCACATTATTGGCTTTGTCCAGGTTTTTTGTGCCAAGTTTGAGAGCTATGGTGATAACTGAACTCACTGAATATGTTTGGGGGTTGTATTTCCCCATTATTGGCTTTGTTCAGGTGTTTTGTGCTAAGATATTGACAGCTATGGTGAGAACTGAATTCACTAAATGGTAGCCATTTAAGTTTCAGTCTTCCTTTCTTTCTTTCATTAAACAGATGATTTTTGCATAGTGGTATGTTGCTCTGACTGTTTTGCACAGGGTCCTCAGATCAATACTTGGCAGTGAAATGCCTGGTGGTAACACAGCATTTTATTCTAACAACTTTCCAACATTATACAAGCAATGTTTAAAATGTGCCCCTGTGTTTTGGTCTTTTGCCCCCCTCCCTAAATTTTGGATTTTTCCAGATTTCTTGAGCTTCAAAGTTCAGAGATGCAGCTGAGTGTCAAGCAGATTTTACAAGAAGCTGAGAGCTACAGGGGAACAAATGTTTAGTGCTGCTTATGTGGACTGTAGAAGTTTGAGTAGCCTTTTATGATAGAAATGTTCTGAATTAGGCAGTTTTGTCGTTATTGGTACATGCATTTTGTTTCATTGCTTACTGGAAAAATGTTCTGAACTGGGCAATTTTGTCATTATTGGTGCATGCATTTCATTTCATTGTTTACTGGAAAAATGTTCAAAACAAATTTAAAATGCCCTCTAACAACTGTACTATATTGTACAAGGAATATAATTTAATACAATCAGGAAGGTGCATCAAGGACCACGTGTATGTTTCATGTGCAAGGGGCTTATGATTTGAAAACAGCCCAAAGTTAATCTTTATCTGCCACTGGCAAAATGTATTTTCTTTGAATGTGGGTTTCAATGCTGTTTCAATGAATGTGAGTTTCAAGGGCAGAGAAGTTTTAATGCTAAGTCTGTTTTCATTGTGAGACTGCATTGCTTTGTTTAGCAGATGTCTTAGTGTTTGTGCTGTAAAATGCAAAATAAAACTTTCAAATGAAGTTCAAATCATTGTAGAAGTAAAGCAGTATGCACATTAGTGTTTATGGTAAATGGGATGAAATAGCCAAGTAATGGTTCATTGGAATGACTGCAGGTGGGAGGCTCCATTCGACCATTATTTATTGAGGGGGAAGGGTGGCAAACCCAAAGACAGCCCCAGCTGAACTATACTTCTCAACTGTCCAGATTTTCACAGAATGAATAGATTTTGGCTTCTTATTTTTGGTTTGTTCCTCATAAAATGTGTGGTTTTCTGACAAATAATTTAGGAATTAAGTCACTAAATAATGACAGACACTGAGTTTCAGACTTCATAACCTTCAGAAAAATGCATGCTAAAGCAAGACCTGTTATTTTATCAATTGTCTCAGTTTATACAACAATGTATAGTACTGTTTATATGTTCCCCCAGTATATTTGGTTGTGTCCAGATTTCCTGCATTAGCAGGTTGAAAAGTACGTGCAAATAAATTGCTTTATAGAATTAGGCATATCCAAACCTCTCAACTCTCCCCGATTTTGGCTCAAAATGTTGCTCTTCCCCTAATAATCCTGCCGCAAAATGGCAATTTTGGAAGAAAACGTGGAGGGCTTACAATTAAGAAATAACTGTAATAATCAGAGTTATAGATTACTTTTTTTCAGAAATGCATGTAGATTCTTTCATTTTGTCAGCTGCTCAAGTTAACAGTACTAATATTAAAAAACTGTCCCTTCTTTGACAGGTTCCAAGCTGTATTGCGTGGCTATTGTATATTTTTGCATCACATTTTTGGTCCATTTTTCATAAAATTGTGTTTTTTTGGCAAATTAGTGGCAAATCATTAAAGACTGAAGTTAGAAAATAATGACAGACATTTGTGTTTCAGATTTCGTACCTTTCAGAAAATTCATACTAATGCAAGACCTATTATCTTTATAAGTTTATAAGAGCAATATTTAAAAATTGTCCTTATTTTGGGCCTTTGTCCCACTTCTATGTATGGCTCTGTCCATATTTCTTGTTCTGAGGTTGAGAGGTATGACAAATGTGTCAGGCCATTACAGTCAACCAGAGACATTTCAAATTGTGACATACTTGTTGCACCCCACTCCCCCATGTAGTGACTCTGGATGTGTCCAAGCAAGGCAAGGAGCAGTTATGCAGTGTAAATGTGCAGACTATCCCCCCATCCAAGGTAGACACAAGTTCTACTTTTGTACTGTCCTTGATTTTGCAGAATGTTCTGGTTTCTGTCATATTTTTATACTGTTGATTGATGCTTATTATTACTCAGAAAGTGCCTGTTGCTCTGTGTTTAAGTAGCAATGCTTTAATGACCATCAGGTAAGCTTGTCTGAGATTGTAAGATGCAAGTAAGCTTTAATAAGTATATTGTTAAAGAACTGCCAACATTGAAAGCCTTTCTGTTGTTGCCATGCAGAGAATACTTACATAACTAGATAATGTATAAGCCTTGGATATTGAAATGCATATGACAGTATTTGTAATAAAGGACAGGATTACATTATTTTAAGAAGCTCATTACATTTGTTGGAGACTTGCAGTCATCTTTGCAGGCTTTACCTGTAAACCAAACAGAATGCCAATCTATCATGTGTGGTCCATTACCTGTACAGTAATCCTGTAAGCAATGTATCTTGAGCGTGTTTCTTGTTTGCTTTTCATTTTTTACTTTGATCATGTTTTCCCCATGAAACAAGTAGACAGTTGTCAGGCAGCAGGTCTTTTTTGGATAAGAAACATTTTACAAGTGGGGGTATCACAGAGATTACTACTTTCAGCATGTTACTTGTTACTTTAATAAAGCTGAATATAAATTATAATTAGAACTGCAGTGCAAGGAGAAGTGGTTTGAGTTGAGTGCTGCTTGTTTTTCTTATACTTGATTTTGACTGGCATTTAGGTAATGTATTTAAAAAGAATTTATTTTTTCATACCTCACAACCTTTTTGTTTCCATCTTGATATTAAGTAAGCTGTCATGCAGCCAATGCATTGAAATATTTTTTTCTTCTACACTTCATTTTGTCTTCCTTGGACTCTCTTAATGATGGTTTGGTACCCAGGGCAGTGTATTTAATTAAAGCTACAGTTTTTGTGGTTTTGAGCATAGCCCCTCCCCTTTCTAGTTGGCCACACCCCTTCCCATTGACCCCACCCATTCACCTGTCTCCTGCAGCCCCGCTTTGATTTGAAGTCACCAGCCACCACTGCGGAGCTCCATATACTACAAATCATTTTCACGACTGCTTTCATAGCAGTAGCAGCTGCTCTGTACTCAGCTGGCAGGAATAACATTACCTTGTGTAATGTACAGCAATGTTCTTGTCTGGGGTCCCTCTAGACTTCCTGCCATGTGGTGTGTGTGAATTTCCAAGTTTAGCAACACATATAGCTTTCTGGAAGTATGGTGAGTAGAAGGAGAAATTGCAAGCTAAAATGTAATCAGAAGCATACAAGTCAGATTTTCAGCATATCCTCCATTTGACTTGATTACAGTTTTGTTGTGATGATGTGAAATATGATTGCTGCTCAATATTGAATTTCTTACATTGATAGCATAATGTCATTAACCATTACTGTGTATTCACAGTAAAACCTGATGGCAAGAAAGTAATCTATGGGATGCTCTTTACTAGAATGTTTGTATTTTACAAAAGAGGAGCTCCCATGAGGCAACATTAGCAACTATGTGTGTATCAATGCAACAAAAATGCAAGGATATAACTGAACAAATGCATGCAGACAAAATACATGTTGTATTCCAAGCAATCCACTCTAGAAGTTATTTTGCTGTTTCCCTTTTATCTGCATTTTTCACAATATCATAGAAAAGTTGCAATAAAACAGTATCCTTAAATTATGTTGCTTAAGGAAATCTTACATATATTTGAAGTATAGCATTGTGAACACTTTTTATTTCTTTCTGAGCCTCACATCTTATCATCAAGCCTTCTCTATAGATGCCTAAGAGATGCAGTCATTTCCTTTAGAGTGAGAGATGAGTATTGGGAGTGATGCTGTCATCTGTGGTGGGTCAGGGATTGATTCTCAAGCTTTATTTCTCAGCCAAGCTCATAGATGGCATAGGATTCTTAATCAATTCCATAAGTGAAATAAGCTTGCAGACATTACTTACTCCCCTTGAAACAAATGTCACTGTAGGTTCTCTTGTTTCTACAATGGATCTCATGAATTATACACATTTCTGGATATGTGCACTGCACCCACTTTCATCTAGGACAGGTGAATAGGCACAGCCCCTTGGCACAGATCCTATATCATTCATCAACCCCATTTTTCCCATTTTATACTTGAGCTCAGGATGTTGTGTTAAATGTCACCATCTCTCTGGATTCAATATCACACTTCTGCCTTCTTTGACACTTGTGCCTGACTGTCACAGATCTTCTCTCACACGGTCCATCTACCTCTTTGCTGGATGTCCTTGTTTCCTCTTACCTTCTTCCTGTCTGTCCCAAATCTTCTTCCCCGGATTGTCTTCTGCTTTTCTGCACATATGCCTGAACACTGTAATCTGTTCTCTTTGATCTTTTCTACAATTGGAGCTACTTTGAATTCTGCTCTTATGTCCTCATTTCTTCATCTGTCTGATAGTGTGCATCCTACCATCCTTCTCAGGCACTTCATTTTCATCACCTCTAGATTTTTCATCGTCTCTGCCTTTTTTGCCCAGGTTTCTATACCATATAGTAGTACTGGTTGCACCACTTTTTTGTACACCTTACTTTTCAGCTTCTTTGGTATTCTTCTGTCATATACTACACCTGACATGCTAAGCAAGTTGGCTGCACCTCCTCTGATTCTAGCTTTGACCTTTTCATTCAGACTTCCCTTTTCCTCAACCACCCCTCCCAGATACTTGAAGCTATTAAGCTGTTCCACTATCTTCCCTTCTATCTCAATTCTCAGATTCTTCTGATTTCTCCAGTTTGCTGCCATTACTACTGTCTTACCTGCAGTCAGTTTCATTCCATGTGTCTTCAGTTTTACATTCCATTCCCTTATCCTTTGCAGTGTTTGCAAGTTCTTCATCAGATTCTGCCTGTAATCCCACATTGTCTGCATAAAGCAACTTCATTGATCTGTCCACTCTATTCCATTTGCTAATGTGGTCCATCACCAGTAGGAAGAGCACATGGGATGGATTAGAGCTGAATGCTGGCACACATCCACTCCCCCTGGGACTCCTTCTGTGAAACTGAACACTGTTCTTAGTTGAGTCATTGGATCCTTGTACAAAACCTGCACTAATTCTACCAGTGTTTCTGGGATTTTAAAACACCACAGTACTGCCCAAATCAGCTTTCTTGGGATCTTGTTATATACTTTCCCCCGTCTATAAATGCCCAGTTGGACTCTTTCCTTATCTCTAACTTCTTCAAAACTACTGTCCTTATCCATTTATTATTAACCATCTCTAGAACTTTCTTGCAATGGCACAGGAGTTTGATACCTCTGTACTACCCACAGTTGAGGATGTCAATTTGTTCTTGTACACTGGAATGAGTATGCTTATTCCCTAGTCATCTGGGATATGCCTTTCTCTCCACACTGCTATAAGCACCCTCAGAAGCCATTTCTCCTATATCTCACCCAGCATCTTTATTATATCTGCTGTGACCTCATCTGATCCTGCTGCTTTCCCTGACTTAATTTTCCTTAGAGGTATTCTTACTTCTTCTAGGGTGGCTCCTCTTCTTCTCTCATCGTAGATTGTGTCTGGGGCAGTACAGCTTCTGTGGGGTTTTCTTCATTTAGAAGCTGCTGGATGTAGGTTCAGAGGTTCATAGGTTGGTACTAGGCTATCGGCCCTAGGGCCTATACAAGCCTAGCCATAACAATTCCCTGGCTATTTCTTCCTACAATATTTACTTCCCTGGACCCCTGTCTAGCAGGGCAACTGATGTGATCCCCAGGGTGAATTTCCTTCCTACTTCCATATGCCTTTGTTATCCTGTGGACCGGTGAGCAGGTTGTTGCTGGCATCCCTTATGAATGGTGTCTGACCATCTTCTTTATCTTTTTGTCTTTGTCTTGCAACCTGATATAATTTATTTGCTCCATCTACTGAATCACTTTACAGAAGCTGGTAGAGTGCCTCCAATGCCTTGTTCTTTGCTATTGCAACTCCTTTCTTAGCTTCTTCATTAGCCAACCAGTATTCCTTCCTAGCCTGGTCCTTCTTTTCTATCTCCCACTTTTTCCTGCACTCCTTCTTTCTTTTGATGACTTCCTGGATTTTCTGCATTCCAGCACCAGATTCCTTCATGGACCATATTTTCATATCTGGCTCAGCCACATATCTGTTCTGTAGTCCTCACATATGCTGTTATGAGGAGCTGCCATTCTTCTTCAACTCCACCTATTTCCTCTTCTTCCTGGGGTGCACTTTCTCTCCAGTCAACTTCCAGGTCTTCAGCCTGGTATCTGTTGACCTTAGAGCCTTCTCTGACCATTGCTTACAGCTGATTGTGGCAACCAGTGGTTTATGCTGTGGGCTGTCTATTTCACTAGGGATAACTTTGCAATCACTGATTTTATACCAGTGTCCTTTCCTTACTAGAAGAAAGTCAACCTGAGTTGCATGTTGGCCACTCTTTTATGTGATCCTTTGACTGTCTCTTTTTCTGAACCATGTGTTGGCTACTATTGAACCATTTACTATACAGAAGCCTAGAATGGCCTCTCCTTCTTTATTCCTGTTGCCCCACTCATGTAGACCTAGGCAGTCCTCATATCCTGTTCTGTCTGTCCCGATATGTGCATTCAAGTCACCCATTGTCAACACCATTTCATGTTGCCTTGCTTTGTCTAGTAGGTCCTTTTCCACACTATCACAACCCTGCTGCAGAGCATAGGCTGAGATTATGAATAATGCCCTATCATTACACACTGGAATCTGATTACCATGATTCTATCACTAATTCTGGTGACATTCTTCACTGCCTTCTGAAGGCTGTCTCTCACCACAATTCCCACATCATTTCTAACCTGTCCTCCTCCTGAGTAGTAAATTGGAACCCAAGCCAAGTTACTTTGTTGCACTGCCCTTCTATATTGTCTCTTGAATACATTGGATGTCCAGCTTCCTCCGTACTGTCTTGTCATCCACTTCCAATCTTCATCCCATCAGTGAACGTACACCGAGTGTAGTGATTCTTAACTCATGTTTGGCAGGTTGATTGGTTTTACATCCAAGTTTCGATCAACAGACCTCTCACAGGTAACACAGTCTGGGCAACTGGACAACAGCTGGCCAATATCTTATTGACCCAGGGTTGCTGGGTTTTATAGGGGCAGATGCTGGCCAGTAGAGACATGGGTATCCTTTAGAATGGGCATCTAGCATAGGTCAGGTTCTCAACCAACTTATCCCCGGCAAATACCTATGTCCATTATGTCCATTTGGTGATATTATTCAACATGACCAAATCACCTAGACCCATATTTTACACTGTTGAGTGACTAGCCATGCCATAGTGTACAGTCTGTGATCTGTGTTCACCTACATTTACAATATTCTGCACCACAGTAGATGCCCAAAGCTATTGGTCAATACATCTCTATCCCCTGTAGGGCATCATGTACAGTCTGTGCTGCTGGCAACGGTTGCAATTCATTTGTGGGCTTGAGATGGAAACACTCAGCATATTTTTCAGAGGTGGAAATAACCCCACAGAGAACAGGGAGAAAATGTAAACACTAAACAGAGACTGACCAGAGGTCAGGATTGAAACTTGCACCTTGTGCATGGGGGGGGGGAAGAAATATGAATGCTCAGTCATAATCTACAAAATTCCTTAAACAATCCAAACCAATGTGGTATGCAAAACAGACTTTATTAAGCAGTAAATTCCACTTAAAATATATAGAAATTAAACACTTTCGTCTATAGTATAAAAGATTTCATCAGACAATTTTAAAAACAGTCATATGACCCATATAACTCTCTGGCTATCACATGATTCAAAGCTGCAAGTTTGAAAATTAAAAAAAAAAACAATGTATCCTGGTACAAAAATGCATGAAATACAGTTTAAAATCAAGTTTGTACCACAAGGTCTATATTAAATCATCGAACGCTTAGAAAAGCGAACAATGATTTATCGACCCCATGTAAGCGAAAACTTACAAAGTCGAATGCTTAGAAGAGTGATTTTTTTCTAAGGGAAAAAAAAAATCGCTGTTCCAAAAAAGCAAAAAACACTTAAAACATAACATAAAGTGGAGGGCTTCCCCCCCCCTACTTAAATATACTAACTCCGAGATCGCATTACAGTGATGAAAACAGCAAAGTAACAGACGCGGCCAAGCGATATGTTTCCAGGGAAAGAATTCGCTTATATGCTGCTTCGTCATTTTGCCTTTTCATCTTTTCAAGTTCGACCAAGATACATTCGAAAGAATACATCTTCGGTCATCTAATAGGAACCCGTACTACATTATCTATATGATAAAAAATTAGTTTTTATATCTACTAAAAAACTTTTGTCATCTCAGCTTATTGGACATATAATGTATTACTAAAAAGAATCTCTCTCTCTCTCTCTCTATATATATATATATATATATATATATATATATATATATATATATATATATATATGGGTCTACTTCAGATGATCAAAGTTTCAAAACTTCGAACATCATATGGCCAAGGTAAAAAAAAAAATTTTCTTTTAAATTTTTGCAGGGGTGCAAGCTGCACTGCACACCCCAGCAACTCTGAGATTGCACTACAGTGAAGAGAACAGTAAAATTCCCATTTTGCTCTCTACAGTGATCTCCAATCAAACCATCTGAAGTTTTAAAAGTTCCATTATATATATATATATATATATATATATATATATATATATATATATATATATATATATATATATATATATATATATATATATATATATATATATATATATATATATATATATATATATATATATATATATATGTATATATATATATATATATATATATATATATATACACACACACACACACACATATATAAATATACACACACACACACACACACACACACACACACACACACACACACACACACACACACATATATATATATATATATATATATATATATATATATATATACACACACACACACACACACACACACACACACACACACACACACACACACACACACATGTACACACATACAGGACACACACACACCCTCCAACATGTGTCTGCCATGTTGGCATCAAACAGTCACAAAAGAAGCACATAGAGAAAAAAGGTGACCTTCTGTGTGCATTTCTCATAACTAGGATTTGCGGTGCTGAAGATAGATGGTCTGAGCATGATTTTGGCAACTGTTGTCTCTCATGGGTATGGGATATTGGAATCTATCATCTAGAGATGTATGGTAGTATTGAACTGCAATGGTGTTTGTGGTTTATTAAGTGGTGGGTTCCAGTGGTCTTATTCAAATATCATAATCATTTATTTATTTGTTTGTTTGTTTGTTTACCAAGGAGGTGGACTGCTCCATAGACCCTTTTCAGCAATGACCATGTTGTAAGGCACAACATCTGTAATTTAAATTTGTAGTTCACAGATTGGAAGAATGTACAATATTTATTAAAGAATCTTCAGAAATTGTGGGTTACATATGATAAGCAATAACAATAATATAATCATAATTTAATAGAATACAGCCATCTAGACAGATAGAGAGACAGACATGAAAAAGATATATTGATATGTACACAAGGCTGGTGTAGTATTTAACATGATGATGGTCCTACTTCATTAGAGTGATTGTATTATCAGGGAGTAAGGTTAGCAGAATAAGTAACTGAAGCCATCTATTGTTGATGAGGCACGCACATTTTGTATCTCTCCTTAGGTGCAAAATAAGTGCTTTGTAGAATATTTTGTATTGAATAATATCTATGATTTTGTGGTGATATGTTTACAGATGGAGGTAAATATCTTATAGAAACTTTTTTAATAGGTAGATATACTAAATTTGGGCCTTTGGAGAGTAAGAATGTTATTTCCATGGATACAGAGAAAATATAGTGAGGTTTTAATTGTGAACTTATTTTTGAAACATGGAGACAATTGTTGATGTAGGATTTGGAATGCGGGTATAGATAGCAGAAGTATAATACTTGTGGTGATGGATTGGCAGCTAGTCAGTTGCAGGGTAAAGCAAAGGTGTCTTCAGTGTGGAGACAGATAGATGAAGCTATATATTCCCTTAAATGTGGTTTGTTAGTGCTGGGTATGAGCTGTGGAGTACAACAACAGAATTGGAAAGTCATATTTAATTCTGGATATTTATTTATTTATTTGCCATTTGTTAATGGACAAAGTACACTAGTCCAAGGACACTTTTCAGCCATGATCTGGACCATATGGCAAAGCAAATGTAACACAAATGACTAAAATTCAGAAATGAGTTGAATACAATGATGTACATCATCTGTTAAATATAGCAGAAGCAATACATGAATAAGAATGAAGAGAACACAAACTTGGAATGGTTATACTTACAGGTATAGTCAACTAAAAATAATTTAAACTAAACATTGTAAAATTGCTATTTATCAGCAAATACATTGTTAAATCGCTATGTATCAGTGCATTTACTTCTTGACTTTTCTAGCTTGTGATATGAGGTGGTTAGAGATTACATAGGCAGTTTTAGCAGAATGCTAACTTGTTATATCTTCTGTGTAACTTTTGAATATAAGAATAGATCAAGAAGGAGTTCTAGGTATTTGTACTCTAGGCAAGCTGTATAGGATGATTGTTTGGTGTGTGGGTGTATGACAATGTTGTGCTGACTCACGCCTCACAATATGGTTAGTGTTTTTATCCAAAGGACACCATTGTAACAATGTTTGCACTAATCTACTAGTGTAAGTGAAGGTTGCATGACTTTACCACTGATAACACAGGTTCTGAAGCACTGTCTAGTGTGCCAGTTTGTTTGTTACTATAATGGTTTCTCCATCATGAGAAGAAGGCGGCTGGATTTCCAGTTCAAGAATGTATCCTGTTGGGGGTCAACAGTGTGTTGCAAACAGAGGACATAGTAGTAAGGGATGCATATGGAATGAGGACACACAGACTATGTATATATATATATATATATATATATATATATATATATATATATATATATATGTGTGTGAAAGATCGCCCAGAACACCTGTGACTGGCCCAATTTGTACCATATGACTAGGGTGATGGTATCACTAGAGGCTTTTAACTGATACATGATAGGTTGTGCCATGATTCCCAGATCACAGTCCAAAATGTGGAGGTCATAGGGATCTAGATATCATACTGTGTGAATCTGAGGATCTTACAGGTGAAACTAACACATGGACTACATCAAGTGGCAGTAGATAAAGAGGTCATCAGAAATTCTGCAAACAGGGTGGCAGTGGGTAGATACGTACAGTAATATTTGACACTCTGTGTCAGGTTAACAAGCATTAGTAACCATTTCATTATTTTATTACACTGCACTCAACATTTGTGAGGTTTGAATATCCACAGAACATGAACTAACTGTGCCTTGCAGTGCTTTTTGAGATTATGAATATCTTATAAATATATGTATTTTTTAAAAAGTAGTGTATAATCAGAAATGTCATTCCAGATTAATATTGCTTGCTGGCATTTACAGTCATTATAGCTTTTCATACATGGATTGAATTTGTTTCACAGCTGAATGCTATAAGCCATGACCTGACGTGCAAAGGTGAGGGTTACTTAAATGAACAAAATTTGAACTAGCCAGCTTACCTGGTTTGTTTTTATGAAGTGCAATGAACATTCTACTGCATTTCAATCTCATCCTACCCCCCTGCCTTTCCCAACCTTTTTGCTCCATCCAAAACCTATTTTCTGGTTGTCGCTTCCATGTAGGACATAACCAGAATTTTTGGAATTGTATGCCAGCTCCCAGAATGTGGCCTCTCACATACACATGCATACACAGATGCGGTCTCTATCTCAACACCAGACAATGCATCTTTCTAGACAATACACCTTTTGATACTAAAAAATCCTGAAGTAGCATACTGAAGTACAAAATCTATTTAGCCGACCAGTTATTTAAAGAAAAAAAAAAAAAACAGTTTAGCAACCATATAACCATAAACCAGGAAAAAGTATGCCAGTTTTTTTCTTAAATTCTAGGACATATCCTCGAATAAAACAAATAAATTATTTTTTAAAATGTGTACTCTGTAGAATTCCACACCAGCTGTTTTAACCTGCCATGGCCCAAGAGCTTAATCACCTCCCAAGTCATCTTTATGCTGGAGTTTGGGATTTCCCAGTACGCTCCATGCAGACTCGAACTTCCCATAAGTATAACTTTCCTTCTTCTACCTCACTCCTTTATTCTTTTCACCATTCTTTCCTCCTCTTCCAGTGATGGGTCTGATGGGATAAATGAAGTATGTCTATCCATAAGCACCCCTTCTCTTCCTCACTATCCCTCACTGTTTTCAGGGTGTGGTGTTCTTCGTCTTTTCTGACCTCATATTTGAAACTCCCCCTTACACAGATTACCACTTCTTATTTACCTCTTCACTCTCTATCATTCCTAAACAAACAATATTCTGGAAACTCCATGTCCCATTCAGTTTTGTCACTGACCATTTTTTGTGATACCAGCACATCCTGCCTGCATCGTTGCTTGCAATTCCCATCTCCCTTCCCAAACTCATTGTACTTCACAGAACTACTATGCTGCCATTCTTCAGGTCATGTTTGTTTTAACCTTGATGTGTATCTTCAGGTACAACCTTCATTATATTAGTGATTAAATACCTGCATTTGCACTTGGGATTATTTAGGTAGGCCCTGTCTAAATAATTCAAATTGTAAATGGAGGTGTTTTGTTCTTAATATAATGAAGATAAAATATTAATCATATTATTCTGCAAATTCAGTCTTACAGCTGTAAGCTCAGTCAAAATATTCTGTCCCTTTGCAAAAACAATGAAACCTGACATTTTGTATTTACCCAGTTTGACCTACAAATGTTCATTACTACACTATCATCTATTAATTGGAATTTCTTAAAAATCCTCCCCTTAGACGATGCTGTAATTGAATTCAATACAACTTTTATAAAAATCCTAAAAAGCCTTACACCTTCTAGAAGAAAGAGACTAAACCACATAATGTAATTTGGCTATCCAAAAGCAGAAGAGTGATAATGTAGGATAGAGAAAAAGCATGGAAAAAATGGGAAAAATATAAAACACCTCAATATCTTGAAAACATTAGAATGTTTTGCAATCATACTAAAAGGCCAATAAATGAAGACAAAATCTATACTGTAACATCTTGCAGAATAATATTAAACACAACCATATCTCTCAACCTCTTAGAGCAAAAGTTTATTCTATTTATTTTATTTATTTAGTTTACATTTGTTAACCAGGTTAGTCTGACTGAGCTTTTGGTTCATTTTAAGCAGAGACCTGGGAAGAAAAGCTCCTCAGGAAAAAAACAATTTATTAAATTTAAATAACATAGTATTAACAATCAGCTTTAGGATCTTTCCAGCAGAGACCTGGAGAGAAAAAGCTCCTCAGACAATACAATTATACAGAGAATAAACAATCAGCAGACAAATATAAGAGTTGTTACAAACAAGGTTTTAACAATCAGCAGATGAATATGAGACTAGTTACAATATCATTTAAGCTGCTTAGAGCAAAATAAGTTAATAGTTAGGAAAGGATTATGAAACCAGTTACATATTTTAAATGGGTAGGACCTAGTTGTTTAGGAGTTTGGAACAAGAAAGGGAAGTAGGAATAGCTAGTAGGAGATGTAGGGGAAATAGAGTATAGGAGACAGACTAGGTCAAGTAGGTTATTTTGAGACTGAAAGAATCAAGATTGGTTAGAGATGGAGGAAGAGAAGTGGTAGAAGAGGCAAGGGAATAGGGTTCGAGATACATTAAGAGTGAGGTGGTGAAATAGGTGGAAGGATGGTGTTTTCAGGGTGGTTGGCTACAGTGGCAAGACCACTTTGTTTTTAAGTATTTTCTTGTGACTAATTTGAAACTCTTGCTATGCTGCAGGGACTTTATTTCTAAAGGGAGTTCGTTCCAGAATGTAACTGGGTTATAGTTATAGAGAAGGCAGCCTATTTTGGTTTTGGGTTTGTAGATGTCTAATAATTCTTGATCTGAGCTGTGTAGAGTCCTAGCAGGGGAATATTTGGATATGATAGTGGAGAGGCTGGGACAGAAGGAGGGTAGATAGAGGATAGAGTGGGTAATTTGTAGTTGGTATAGTTGGAGCAGATGAGGGAATTCTAGCCAGTCTAGTTGCTGCAGTGCTAAGCAGTAGTGTGACTTGTAGATTTGGTTAGCTGAAAATCTGGCGATTTGTTTGTAGGTAGTTTCAAGCTTGGAAATAAGTGTAGAATTTAGGTTTGTGAATATGTGACAGCTGTACAAGAGTGTTGGAAGTAGTAAAGCATGGGAGAGAGTTATTCGGGCAGTGTTAGTTAAGTATTTCTTGTTACGGAAAAGGTGTCCAAGTTTCTGATGAGTTCTTTTTACTGAGTTAGTAATACATAGATCAAACTTAAGCTGACCATCTATTGTTACACCTAGCAATTTAGTATTAGATTCAGCTGAGATGGTAGTGTTGTTGCCGGATAAAAAAATTTGGACAAAGCCTAAAAAGATGGGGGGACAAATAGGGACAGATTGTAAGTATTGCTCTTGCAAACTTAGAAAGTTGATAGAATAATAGGTTTTGCAATAGCATGAATTTTCCGAAGGCTGTGGAGTCTTAAACTCAAATGTATGTCATCATGTAATGACTGCACTCGTCAGTTATTTGCCAGAAAGGAAGACATTTTAGGAGGAATGCACCAAAAGTATGAGGCAGAAATCTGGACATTCTGTGAAAATCTGTACAGCTGAGAGGTATGAACACAACCCTAAAAAGTTTTGGGCAGCCATTAAAGAAATCTTACATCCCGGCCAAAACTTCAGCCGAAACCTCTCTCCCAATAACTCATCACTTGAAACTGCAATATAATTCAGCTCTTATTTTGTAAATAGCATAGAATCTCTAACCAAGGATTCCTCAGCATCGAATCCCAACCCTGCCCAACAGCCAGATGTCACCACATCCACTTTCACCTTCAAACCTGTGCTGTCATCCTATATAAAACTAGTCTTAAATAAATTTAAACCTTGCTCTCCTTCAGCTGATGACCTTCCAAGTGAGTACCTAAAAATAGCAGCCAATAGCATTGTCTATCCTTTCTCAATCCTTATAAATAGGTCAGTCCTGGAATTCCATGTACCTTCTCTCTGGAAAAAAAAACACACATTATCCTTCTGCACAAAGGAGGAAACTCAACAGACATTAATAACTTTAGACCTATAGCAAGCTTATCTCCCCTCACCAAAATACTTAACAAATCTATTCAAAAACAATTGCTAGTCTATCTCCTGCAGGAAGAACTCTTATCACCTACACAACATGACTTCTATTCTTCCGACAGTACTAGCACTGCCCTTCTAACCTATATAGATACTGTCAATAAAGCTAGGGATAATGGCAAATTAGTCTCTTCTTTATTTCTAGACTTGTCTAAATCTTTCAAAACAGATCATCACAGCAAACTTCTACTTCAAATGTCCTCAGTAGGTTTTTCTCAGCCCACCCTTATGTGGTTCAGAAACTACCTGTCCAATAGGTATCAGTCAGTAAAATGGCTCTTTGCACTCTCTCTTTACCTCCCAGTCACGACTGGTGTACCACAAGGCTTTGTTCTTAGTCCCCTTCTCTTCAACGTTTTCACCAAAACTCTCTATACTTCCACTCAACAGGCTACCCTAATACAGTACGGAGATGATTCCACTCTCATTTGCACATCTAACAACATGGTACACCTCCAAAAAATTTCTCGTAAAGCTTTAATAGCCACTGAAACATGGCTTCATAACTCACAACTCATGCTCAAACCATAAAAGGCCAAACTACTGCTTTTTTCCCCAAATCCCTTCCCCCTCTTGATAATGCAACCATTGAAGTAATTTCTCATAGCAAACTATTAGTGGTGATATTAGGGGTGACCTAAATATACAAATTGCTTAAGAAAAACTCATAAAAAAACTGTGAATGCTTTACAAAGCCAAAAGCTTTCTCACCGAAGAAGCTAAAACTACACTTGCCATTACTTATCTCCTCTCCATGCTTCTTTATGGTAGTCCCATCCTTACTAACCTCTAGGCTTCATAAAAATTAAAACTTGAACAATGCTATAACAAAGTTGCTAAATTTGCAGCACATACCACTTTGAGAACCCACCACTGTATAGCACTGAAAAGCCTGAATTGGTTAGAGCTGTCACATCAACTAACATATACACAATGTCTTACCACCTATAAAATTATCCAGCATCCATCTGCCTCTCCAGCAGTAAAAAACATTCTACACAGCTATGTTCCCAGTTGGTCACTGTGATCCAGTGACCAAAAACTCCTGTTTGTCTACAAACTTAGAAAATCTACTGGGCATTACTGGTACTCATACAAGGTTGCTAAGGCCTGGAATGCCTTATTTGTATTCATCAGGTCTATGCCCTCCTTGTCATCTTTCAAAAGACTTTCCAGCTAAAATCTGGCTTTGTTCTTACTCAAAACCAGGATAAACTATACCTAAATGTAATCAAGTACCTCTTCATCTAAAATTTCTCTAAATATTAAATGATTGTCATATACCTTGTATTGGCTCTTAATCAATGTTTTTATATTATGTCTAATTTGTTCTAATGATTTAAAGTGTTTTTTTGTTTAATTTTTGAAGATTGTAAAATTATTGTCCTGAAAATGTTTTGTAATAATTTGGAGGTTTTCTCCCTGGGCCTCCCCTGAAACCGGGTTTCTACCCAATTGGACTTTCCTGATAATCAAATGTCAATAAATAATAAAAACATATATGAGTTAAGATTTATCAAAGCACACTACCTTTTATTAACCTCTAAATATAGTTGTACTACTAGATTTCCCCTTTAGTTTTGAGAATAATACTTACCAAAAAGATTCACTCTAAGGACAATTATTCTAAACAGATAACTTGCAAGTTTTCAGTTAACTCATTTATTACTTGTCTGATGACTATCATAGACAGACACAGAGAGAGACAGGGAAGATTTTAGAATTCCCACTGCATCATCCACATATTGTAGCATTAATGCTGTTTTATTGAAAATTGCCTTACTGACAGTAATGATAGCTGTCACCTTGCCTTTCTGTTTTCATACTTTACATTATATTGTCATTATTGCATTAGGTAATTGACTGACAGTAATTACAAGCAGTGTTCAGCACAATAATAATAAATGCAAAAAGCAGTCCTGAAACTGGATGAGGGAACTGCTACAACTTTGCTGTGTCCTTTCAGCTGGTTAGGCTTTTGTTTCTTAGTGACAAAATTAGACACAGTTAAAAAGACACATTTTACTGATAAATGACAGAACACAGTAATAACTGTGACTGGAAAATGGTAGCGTTGCTTACCTTCATGAGATTTTGGAATGATATTAGCAAAACGGTTATGTAACATATTGTAGAAAAACTTCATTCTTACAGAACAGCTAGCATCATAATTGTACCTTTTATCATTGTTATATTGCATTGCTGTTTTTGGATTTTATAAGTTGTTATTGAAATTCTAAACATGCAAAAATAGTAGACTTTTCAAAGATTGTCTGATCCTTTAACCCTGCAATATATTGGCTAAATTGTAGAGTATATTTCATTATTAAATATATGGATAGACACCAAGCTAAAATACTAAATTGCTTTCTACTAATTTAATGTGTGGGGAAGAAAATAAAAAAAAAAAATAACACTGTAAAAACACACCAGTAAACACACTGAAATAATTTTCAATATCTAAGAGGCAGAATGTTACAAGACATACTGTCTGAGACACTGTCCCTTCATTATACTGTCCTCATAACTCCAAATGCACTAATATACCCGTCTGTCCTCAGTACACAACTAAACAGAATGAAAAGCTACAGACAACAACACAAGAAAACTATAGTCCAGACTGCGGGGATAAAATATCTTCCCCTACAAAGTAAGATATGAAGAAGACTTGTCAGAGATTTTTGGAGTGGGAGAGGTGACAAAATGGCAGTTGACACGGGATAAGGATATTGCTTCATTTTGTGTATTTATAAGAACACTACTGATGATATTTTACTTCTCATTAGGGATGGTTCCAGTGACATGATGGCTGACTTGGTACTCTAAATGACCTGCTTGTACTGCATTTGCCAATAAGACCATGGTCACGACCAAAAAGAAAATGTAAGGACCTATGGACTTACACAGATGAAAAAAAAAGATCACATCAATCATATAAAAATGTCAGAGTATTCAGATATTAAGATTTAAGTGTGCTGTACTATCACAAAGTAACTCTATTCTTGCAAGGCTGGAACAATACATAATGCACAGTACTGCTTCAGACAACTCACTCTGTTCCATGTTTTATTTATAACTTGCTATTTCATTACTGTTCCCTGTAGTCATATCTTTCTGATTTTGCAGAAGTAGGATGTTCTTCTTTGGGTGACGACTTTCAGTGTCTGGATATTTTATGATGAGGAACAAAGTGTGCAGACTGCTAGATGTTATGTGTGTGAGTGCACGCGCGCGCGTGTGTGTGTGTGTGTGTGTGTGTGTGTGTGTGTGTGTGTGTGTGTGTGTATGCGTGTAGGTGGGCTTGTATTAGACTAGGACTGGTTTTCACCACTATAAACACTCATTTAAAACTAAAAAGTATTTTCTAAAGATCATTTCAGTAATAAAGTACCACTATTCTATGTCAAACTTTTAATTCAGACTCATTTTTGATTGTGCTCATAAGAACAGTTCCATCATATTCAGTTTAAGCAAATGTTTAGTTTTGCAGGTTATTTTTCAGTATCCAAGAAGAATTACCATGATAATTTATTTTATTACATTCAGATCTATGACATATACATAAAATGGAAACATTCTATAGAGGAATACATAGTGGAATAAATAGGGCTTTCGACAGTTAAGTTCCCTTGCTGCTTTTGTTAACCAATTTGGTCCATTTAATATTCTTTCCAGAATCAAAGCCCTGTATCTCACATCTGTGACAGACACACACTGGTTGATGAAAAATTATTGCTGTCAGTGCCACACTGAACATTTCACTGAATGAGTCCCTCTGTAATGGATTAAATGCATCCCGTGCATTGGTAGCTTTTAAATTTGCTGGAATGCTTCTTGAAATTTTCTGCACGTTCTCTGTAACATTCGCTGAGGCCAGTGAGTACGGAGAAAAGGATAAGGAGAGCTACAGGATAAGGAAAAAACAGGAATAAAAAGACATTTTATACAGACAGTAGGAACAGCTGGTAATACTGACAACTATTTTCCTCCAGGATTACTTGAAACAAAGGCAATGAATGAGAGATGATATGGGCTAGATTCTTCAACACTTACACTGTATTCAAGAATAACCCTACCACATTCTTTGTGCTTTCTAGTCACTCAGAAATATTACACTCAGTATACATGTAATCTGCAGTTTGAGGTAACCTTTATGAATCCCCCTCGATATTTAAGGTTGCAAGAAACTCAGTAGGAAAACTAAAATTAGTAGAAAGAAGGTGTGACTTATGCTTGTGCTGTCTGTTCACTCAGAATGGTGTACCCTTAATGTACACTTAGTGTAGAAGTTAATGAATCCCAGGGTCTGTTTCTACAGTAGAGCTCATAGCTTATCTTGAAATCTAAGCATCAAAAAAACCCTGTAGTATCAGTAATGCTTGAGAAAAATTGAATAAAATTCAAAAACAATCCCCAAGCAAAAAATTGTTAAGGAGCAAACATAAAGTGGAACACAGGCTGGTGACCTTACATGACAGGGGGTTGTACAGTAAACATTAGAATACTTTAGTGTGATTGGCTGCACCTGCTTACTTTCCATTCATTAATAAACATTAGCAGCTGACCTCTCATAGGTGATTCTTATGTTATTGTGTTATGTTTTCAAACTGTAATTAATTGACACATATTGATTTAATTGATCCATTTGAATGTATTTACAATAGCTTCTTTTGGCATCCCTATACATCTTCAATTGCTCACTGGAGAAGAACTCAGCCCATTGATTTCAGCTTCCTGATGTTGAACTGCCCAGTTGCTGTATTCCATAGAAAATCTCTGAGAGCCCAGTTCCTCAGTATGTAGTACGCACCAGCAGAGATTCCTTTCTTTCAAGGATTTACCTTTTCTTCATCTTTGTGCAGATGTGGATTTGGTATATATAAGTCCAAGATGTGGGGGGATCTCCCCATGGGGGAGGAAACGGGTCTTGTGCTCTTACAAAAATAACATTTTTGTTGTTTTTAACTATTTTTGTTTCTAACAAGTTATGTTCAAAGAGCTGAGTAATCGTCTGGTCACTCTGGCTGGAGCTCAATGAATAATAGTAAAAACCTTTCCTTTATAATGGTAAATAATGAACAATTTAATGTTATGTCAGTGGGCTTTGTACAGCAAATGGCATGATGAAGCCAGTCCTAGAAGTCAAGAATACATCTAATCCACGTATTTACAGTAAAGACAGTAGTTTTGCTATATACTCATTTCTGTGCTTATTGTTATTTATTTGTTTATTTACTATTTGTTCAGCAGGTCAGTGGTCTACTAACTATTTTCTGCTATGACCTCAGCTTAAAAAGCAGAAAATACATCACTTTCTTTCTAGTCTAAAAAATAATATATAGAGAATGAGTAGCAACATTTCAGAAACTATGGGTAAGATTAAGCGCAGATATGGTAAGATTAAAAAAATCCAATCTGAGTGCATTGAGAAAAATGGAAGAAGCATACATATATATACAAAGTGCAAGCTAAGAAATGTATAAAATAAAGTGTAATCATACATAAAACACAATCATACATAAAACACATAAACACATATACACATGTGAAATATATGTAGTAAGATGCCACATAAAGGGGCTATGGAAATATTCTTAAATGTATTCCTACTCATGATAAGGGTTTTTAAGTTACCTAACCAGTCATGGTAGCAGTTATAGGAAGATTCAGTAAAGAGCTGTTCTTTAAGTTCATCTTTGAAGCTATTAATAGTTTCTAGATTTTTCCAGGTGACTGCAGGTTGCAGGTGTCAGTCTAGAGAAGGGTATTTTACCTACAGCAGTTTCAAATGGAGGGAGCACTAGAACAAAATTGTTGTCATGTGTACTTCTGATTACATAAGGGTTGTCTTGTACAGGCAGTTTCACTCTTAAAGGGAATCAGAGGCTGTGTTTTAGAACTGTGTAAATTAAAGTACTAAAAAGAAAAGTGTCCCCATGAGGCACCAAAAGCCAATTGGAATTTTTATAAAACTGCAGTGGTGCATCTGGGGGTCCAATAATGGAATGAATATACAGATTCTATTCTCAGAAGTCTGTGTGCCATGAGTATTGTGGGCTGATTGCATAAGGAGAAAAAGAAGACCATATTTCAGTTTGGGAAAATATTTTAAGCAATAGTTTTGTGAGTAGTGGGCGAAAGTAGGTGACTAGTATTAGATATTAGGCTTATGTACCTCTGTTCATTGACATTAATCCTTATGGCCTGATTAAGATCAGTGAAAAGGACTTTCTTGGTTGAGGCAAAGGCTGTGACATTGGTTTTCCTATGGTTAATTAGTAGTTATTTAGAAGGGGACCAATTATATAACTGGATCTTGAATGTCTTTGGAGTTAACAAGCTCATGTGTAACTGGATCCTCGAGCTCTTGACAAACAGGCCACAGAAAACATGTACTGGCAACAACACCTCAGGATTCATAATACTCAACACTGGTGTCCTCAGGGTTCTGTTTTAAGCCCTCTGTTGTTCACCATCCTCACACATGACTGTTCTGCAAAATACAACACCAATCACATCATTAAGTTTGCAGATGATACTGGGGTTGTGGGCCTCATCAAAGGGGAGGATGAAATAGCCTACAGAGATGAAGTCTACTCATTGATTGAATGTTATGCTAAGAACAACCTTGACCTGAATGTTAGTAAAACAAAAGAGATCATTATAGACTTCAAGAAAAGGTCAACAACACACTCACCACTCATGATAAATGGTGAAGAGGTGGAAAGGGACAAATCTGCAAAGTTTTTGGGGGTGCATATTTTGGAGGATCTCTTTTGGACTGTGAAAACTGAAAAATTGGTCAAAAAAAGCACACCAACATCTCCACTTTCTCAGAAGGCTTAAAAAAGCAAAACTCTCTCCTACTGTTCTCACCACATTCTACACATGAGCAGTAAAGAGCATTCTCACTAGTAGCTTCACAATTTGGTTTGAGGAACAGTACAATAGCAGAAAGAAAGAAGCTACAGAGAGTGGTGTGGGTTGCCAAAAAAAAATCATGGGCACAAACTTACCATCAATCCAGGATCTCTTTGCAGCAAGAAGCACTAATTGTACATCCAAAATAATTCATGACCCTTCTCACCCTGCACATGTCTGGTTTACACAACTGTCTTCAGGCAATAGATATTGGAGTATCCACTGCAGGACCACCAGATACTTAAACAGCTTCTACCCAACGGTATTGAGACTTATAAACTCTAATACCAGCCACCGACTATTAAGTCAGTAGTCATTCACAATACGTTGCTCAGCTGAAAAGTGTGCAATATCTTTTTTTTTATTCTTTGATGTAGCATTATATTTTCTTATTCATGTACAATTGCCTGCTGTTTGTCTGATGCAGATGAACAAAGGAGGACAATCTTAACATGTGCAATCCTACACTGTCATGCTGCTATTTACAGTATTCTTCTTATGACTGTCTGGGAGGGGCTTGTGGGTTTTTGATGTTATTATTGACTTATTTATCCTTCTGTGGGTCTTGTATTGAATATCTTTTTTGAATTGAAATGTTACACTGTTGTTCTTGTTATTCTTGCTTCCTTTGTATTCTCTGGTGAGCTGATGCTTGGAATTTAATTTAGGCTGTACTCGTGTAGTCCTAAATGACAATAAAGTTTACTTTCACTTTGACTTTTGGATAAAATTGTCCTGTAACTTGGTTTGCAGGTCAGTGTGACTAGTAATGGACTGTAAGAGCAGCATATCATCTGCCTACATTATTAATTTAACATTTGGTAATTCTAGGGGGAGATCATTAACAAAAAAACAGAAGAGAAGAGAAGAGAAGAGGAGAGGGCCTATCATAGACCCTTGTGTTATACCTGTATTGAGTTTACCAGAAGTAGAGGATGAGACATTGTTACGGACTTGGAAGGTTTAGTCTTTTAGATAGCTGCAATGCCAGTGAATAGTATTATCTCCAAAGTTTAGTCTTGTGAGTTATTTGAGAAAAAGGTTATGGTTGACAGTTTCAAAAGCCCTTACCATGTCAACAATGTCATTCAGGTTGCAATAAGTGGCCATTACCACAGCAGTAAAGGTACTGAAGGCATTGTGAAGGCCATTCTGTGCATCACATAGAAGGCCATAGCTGTTAATGTGCTTAAGTAGTTGCTTGTATAAAACTTTTTCAAAACTTTTTCTAATATGACACAGGGGATAAATAGATCTATAATTCTTCAGATCACTGGGAGAAATGACTTTTGGTTGATGGATTATAACTGCATGCTTGAATGCTGGTGGAACAGTGCTTGAAGTGACAGAGATGTCAAAGATATAAATAAGGGGTTTAGATATTTTTTCAGCAGCAAGGCTTAGGAAAGTAGAATTAAGTTTGCTGGATTTTGATCCTGAATTAAGTTTGAGAAGTAGTATGTTAGACTCTTTTTTTGAAATTTCAGCAACATAAAAGGTTGTTGCATAAGAGGCTAGATGGTATAGTTTCTGGATGAAAGTTTTTGTTCTTAATCAGTAGGGGGAGTACATTGTTGGAAAGATTTTAGTTATGTTGGTTATAAAGGACTGCAAAAAGTTAGCATAATCATTAGCAAAGGTGGAGTCATTCTATGTCATTGGTGCATTTTTACTTGCTGAATACTTATTTAATGCCCCTTTTAAACATTTTAGTTCTTTCCAAAACAGATTGAGACTAGATCAAGTTTGCTTCCTGTTTCTATCTATTGTGCAAAGCTTTTGCAGAATTTGTTGCAATTATAATTTCTTTCCATAAGCTCAGAAACAAAAATTGGTGCAGCTCTACATTTTCCAGGTTCCTTGTCCAATTCTTCCAGGCTCAATCTCTGGTTTTAATATTGTTTTTAATATCTACTGAAAACCATGGGTAACTCTGTGATTTTCCTTATGCAAGGGGCCACAGTGTATACTGAACTGGAATCAATTTTTGTTGAAAAATTCTAGGGTTAGAGGTAGGTTCAGATACTGCATATAATGGAGACCAATCTGTAGCACTGAGTAGGGTGTTGAGATTTGGTAGCTTATTATCAGGGAAATATCTTCAATCAAAAAATTTTTAGGAGTTTTTTTTTTAAATGTTTTGAATGACCAAATGGATTTGATGGGTGAGTGGTCACTCAGAGCATTCGGGAGTATTTCAATGTGATGCCACCTATTTTGTATGTTGGTTATTATTATGGCAAGCATGGAGCTAGAACCAGTTTATTGTAGTACCAGTTATTATATTGGTTTGAACAGAAACCTGTATTATTTGGGGCAACTAAATCGCTGCAATATTTTGTTCAGAGGCTGTGATTCTTTCCCAGTAGCATTGATATTGAAATCACCAAGAATAACTGAATTGTTATGTATGCCTTTAGGAACATATGTTGCAGAGTGTTATGCAAAAGACAGAGGGAGGTGAGGGGATGTAATCTGCAGCAATCCATGTGTGAGTATGCCCAACTAATGTGATGTGAAAGATCATTTGGGGATCTTGACATCTGTAGTATGTGAATTAGTGCAATCCACAGTGATAACTGAGGAATTCCTTTGGATTAGAATTAAAGCACTGTTTCCAAATGTAGGACTTCATCTCTTATCACTGTATCTCTCTAGATAGATGGATAAATAGATAAATAGATAGATAGATAGATAGATAGATAGATAGATAGATAGATAGATAGATAGATAGATAGATAGATAGATTAGTTGTCTTGGATAAAAGTAGAAGGGCAGCAATCATCCTTCAACCAGTTTCAGATATAGCAAGAATGTGATGATTTTCTGTTAACAGACATTATTCAAGATTGAGACATTTATTATTGGAACTGCATGCCTTACGTAATTTTAAAGTCTTTATTTCTGATATAATAGGTGGTTAGGTTCTGTAACTGAGGTGGTCCTGGGTTTGAGTGAATATTTCCAGAACATTTAAGTTTGAGTAAGATGGTGGAGTACTGAGAGAGGATACTTACTTTTTGGGATGCAGATTAGTGACTTCTGGAAGTATACGGATTGCTATAAAACTGGATCCTGGTAATAGAAGTGAGTTTCTTGCAGGTGTCAGTTAGTAGATTGTGCAGTCTTATTTGCCTGTAGTGAGCCTAAGTAGGGTTTCTGACATGGATGAGAAAGAGGCAACGTATCTGTAATGAATATACTGAAGGCTGAAGTGTCAGACAAAATAGTAGTTTTCAAACTAGTTTAACTGAAAAGAAAACAAAACAGAAAGTCTATTTCAATCACTGTATGTCTAAGGATAATAATTACACTATTTTTGACTAACATTCATAAGTGTTCCACTTCAAGTAATTCACTAAAGTTGTACACTAGTATGCATCCCAACTCTTAAAATGAATATTGTTGTGTCAAAATGTCAGAACATCAAACTTAAGCGGTAACAATGTTTAATATAATAAATTCTAATATTGGATGTTGTTCTCTGCTCTAATCCTTCTAAAATATTTGAAATTAAGATAATTCTAACTCTTGCCAATGGTGATCACAATAGTATTTTGTTCAAAGTAATACTCAGTTTACCCATAGGTTCCTACAGACCATTTACAAGAAGACAATACTATGCTGGAAACTAATAATAAACTATAATTTTGGAACTGGCAGTATAATATGTACAATTTAGACTTTAAAATGGGAGGATTTCTACTTGAAACTGAAAGAGTTATAAAACATGTATATTCCATTCCAAAATAAGGTTGCACCACAATTTAGGAGACAAATTCTTTAGTTGAACAGAAATTTAGTAAAATTATCAAAGAAAAAGAAACAACATAAAAATAATAGATGTTCCATTACTCCACAGCAGAAATATGTAGAACAACTTTGTAAAAAATAATTAGAAAACTATTACAAGTGCTAATCTGACGTATAAATTTAAACAAACAAAATTTACTGTGTATAGAAAAAAAAGACATTTTTCAAAAGTTTATTTTTAAATCAAATGCATGTATAGTTCTTCAAAACAAAGCTAGATGTGTAATTAGCCAATATTCCCTGTGAACATAGTGAAAAACAGTGTTCTGAGATAATTTATAACTATAGACTTCAAGCATTAAATAAATTTAAGAAAGATGCTGCCAGGCCCTGATGGTATCAATGGTTATTTCCTATGGAATATAAAAGATCACATTAAACCAAAACGTATTCCTATTTCATGATACTCTCATGAAAGGTTGTATTCCTGAGACAAGGAAAATAAGCTTTTTTATCCCTATATTTAAAGGTGGCTGTAGAAATTCATTTGAAAACTATAGGCTGATCAGTATTACATGTCTCTTAGAGTAAACCATTGAAACACTGCCACTACAGTTAGTTAAAGAAAAATGTCTAATCTTTTTTATGCTATACACCAACATGGACTTATGAAAGGTAGATCCTGTCTGGTGAACTTGATTTATAATTTATTTATTTATTTATTTATTTTTTAACATTTGTTTACTGGAGTAGTCCAATGGGGTCAGCAAAAGCCAGCCTCTTTTCATTGAAGGCACCGGGAGAAGAGCTCTATACATAAATATGAAAAAGATGAAGTACACAAAAGTGAAGAAAGTTACAGTAACTTTTCTAGTAGGATGAGATAGTAATGAATAAGCTTATTAACTAATAGTGGCAAAGGCTGTAGATTATCCTACATATTTTCAATTGATTTGATTATTTTCACAATGAAGTGTATAAAGTACATTCATGGTACATTTTTTTAAAAAATACAGTTGTATAACAATATCAGAATGCACCAGGGACAATAGTTGCAATGTAGTACCAAGCATAAGTAGGAGAAGAAAGGAATTCTCATTTAATAGCCATATAGTTTGTGTAAAGTGTAGGAAAGGCAAGAAGGGTCTGGGTCTAAAGGAGTTACCATAAGAGGATTTGGGAAAAAGAAAGGAGGAAAATTAGAGTGGGAAAGAACAGACAGCAAAATAGCAGAGATGAAAGGAGAAAAAAGGAACAGTAGAATAAAGTAGGGAGAAAGCATCGATAAGAGTCAAAAATGGAAAGAAAAAACAGAATTTAGGAAAAACTGCCATAAGTTTGTTTTATAAAATATCATACGAGGAGAGAAAAGCAAGGGAAATCAGTCCAGGAAGATAAAGATAATAGGGGTTTACATGGATGTTACTTTGGGTCTAAGTAATGGAATGTCAGTTGATGTAATTTACATTGACATATCTACAGCCATTGAATCAGTATCTCATTATTCTATTGTTTCTCCACTAAATATACTGCACTTCAAATACTACTTATTACTTGTGTTAAAGACTAACTGATTTGTATAAAATCCAAGGAAAAGATAAAAAATGTTGTCTCAAATGAAGATGACATATTGAATGATGTCCCCAAGTGTCACTTTGGACCCATATTTCACCTCCTCTAACTCCACAACCTCACTCCCACTATGTCTCATTACCCACAGTCTCATCTCCACTATATCTTCTTGGGATTAACCTCCCTGTTCATCTGTCTCTCCATAGCCACCAACACCTCTTATCTCCTCACAATCACTCACTGTATCCACCACAAATACACCACCCTAACCAACAACATTAATATCACCCACACTCATGCAAGCATATACCCTACCATATACACCCAACCCCCCATATACCATGCCTCTCCCATGTACCACTTCTATCCATCTAAAAAGAAACCAAGTCTACAATTTCACTTCCTAATCATCCAATACCTAAAAATTATCACCTGTATAAATACCCCACTACTACTAGGAGGAGACATTCACCCCAACCCTAGGCCGGCAACCCCTGCTAATAAGCCATGCACCCATCACTATCCAGCTAATCACAAACCCACTGACTTACTGATACTAAACATGAATACCCACAGTATCATGAATAAAATAGAAGACCTTCACGCTGCCATCTCCTTGTATAACCCTGATATTATTCTAATCACAGAGACATGGCTTAAACCACATATTAAAGATAATTCCATCACTCCACCTAGCTATAACATTCTCAGGGCAGACCGGCTACATAAAAGAGGCAGAGGCTTAGCCCTAATTCACAGAACCAACCTACAACTCCAACTCTTCCACAAGGATTCCCCCAACATCAGCAATGCAGAGACTCTATTTGTAAACTCTCCTTTAACCAACATAAGCACCTAAACCTACTGGGTATCTATATACCCTGGAGGGGCAACCTAACTACCCTAGAATCCAAACTTCACTATGCCTCGTATTCCCTCCCTCAAGAAACTATCGTGCTAGGTGATATAAACATTAACTGGAACTCCATCCATCTCCCACCCCCACCCCCAGCCACCACATTAACCTATATAACTTCACCCAACTTATAAATACTCCCACAAGCATTGATAAGGCCACAGAAAGAGAATCTATACTTGATTGGATCCTCACAAATCAACCAAATAATGCCCATCAGTGTGGCACCCTACCAAACTCTCTGAGCGACCACAGCCCCACCTGTATCCTCAGGCACAAACTTAAAACAATTAACTCTCCTTCCCTTCTACAAACCCTCTCTAACAAAAATTTTCCTAGAGAACATTTCATAAGAGCCTTGCAATATTGTAACTGGTCTCCCATCAAAACCCTTTCATTAGACAAAGCAATTGATTAATTCAACTCCACATTCTTAAATATCCTCAACCAACTAGCCTCCTTAAAAACTATCAGGATATGCAGCAACCCTACCCCTTGGCTCCAGAAAACTACAAAAGTCCTACTTTGAGCCAGGGATAAAGCCTGGAAACCCTGGCACCATACCAGATCACCCACAGATAGGCAAACCTTTCACGAGCTCCAGAACAAAGCAAAAAAGTAGGTTAAGCTTGATGAACAAAATTACTATATCACTCAGCAAAACAAATACAGTGCCAAATCGCAAAAATTCTGGGCAACAATAAATAACATCCTACAGCCAGGAAGAACCACCACTCCCGCCCCCTATATAACAGGTACAGACCTGGACATAACCTCCAGCTTTAATAACTATTTCACCTCCTCAGTAGTCAAACTCTTAAACAACATCACTTCCTCCAACACTCCACAACCACATCAGGTCCAAATCAATACCATACCTCTCACACTTAATTCTGTTCCTACCTCTACTATCCAAACACTCCTAACGAAACTCAAACTAACCACCCTTGCAGCCAATAACTTTCCTGATGAATACCTCCAAATTGCATTCACAGCTATAGCCTATCCCATTTCACTTCTAATAAATAGATCCATCACTGAACTCACCGTTCCATCCCTGTGGAAAACCTCATGTATCATACCACTACACAAAGGTGGCCCCTCCCTAGATCTTTCCAACTATCGACCAGTTGCAATTCTCTCACCCCTCTCTAAGATTCTAGAAAAATGTATTCATCACCAGTTCCTCTCCTGTCTCCTCACCAACAACCTTCTCTCCTCAACCCAACATGGATTTCGCCCATCCCACAGCACCACCACTGCCCTACTCAAATTCACCAATACAATAAACTGCCACAGGAATCTAGGTAAATTTGTCTCAGCTACCTTCCTAGATTTATCCAAGGCATTCGACACAGTCTAACACAATAAACTACTGTCTTGTCTCTCTGACTTCAGCCTTAACAACCCCACCCCACTCTGGTTTAAAAGCTGTTTAGATAACAGCCAACAATCCATCAAATGGCATAACTCTCTATCCCCCCCCTCCCAACCTCCTTAGGCGTGCTCCAAGGATCATTCCTAGGACCTCTTCTTTTTGATATCTTCACAGACCAACTCCACTCAGCTACCACTAAAGCCAACATAGTCCAATACGCTGACAACACAACTCTCATATGCTCTGCACCCAACATCCAGCTTCTCCAACAAAAATCCCAAGAAGCCTTCTCTGAAATAGAGAACTGGTTAACAACTCACAACTAATACTAAATCCCAAGAAAACACAACTAATGCTATTCCACTCTACTAAAACGAGCAGCCTTACCTTCTCTTTACTCTCCACCAGCAAAACCCAAATCACCCGTCACTGAGGCTAAACTTCTAGGAGTTACCATTGACCAGCAACTCAAATTCCCAAAGCACATATCAACAACCATCAATAAAATCACAAAAAGCTAGGTTCCATCTATCGCTGCAAAAGGTATTTAACCACCGAATCTCGAATTGCAATAGCCAGGACCCACCACCTATCTACTCTACATTATGCATCCCCAATTCTAACTAATCTTTACAAAACTGACTTTAATAAACTTTCCATCTGTTACAACAAAATTGCTAGATTCACTACCAATGCCAAATCACGATCCCACCACTGCCTTTCCCTACAAACCTTGCACTGGCTTGAATTTCCGAACCTATTAAGGTACATTCAACTCACCCTAGCTCATCTAATTCTGTACTATCCCGAGAAAACCCCATGACCTGATTGGCATGCTGAACTTTTACAATTCAAATACACAACTTCAGTCATCCAACAAAGCCTTAATCGAAACCATCACATGGGGAATCACTATTTGTCCATGAAAAAGCAATTATGGAACAACCTTCCCCCTGACCTCAGACTACAAAACTCCACACCCTCCTTAAAAAGCCTACTTAAAACATATCTCGTCACCAACCATCCATGCAACTGTAGTTGACTCCCTGAAGCCTCATCCACTCACTATTTCTACAGCCCATCTGTCCTGGGCAACACAAACACCACCATCTGACTATATATATATATATATATATATATATATATATATATATATATATATATATATATATATATATATATATATATATATGTGTGTGTGTGTGTGTGTGTGTGAGCAATAACCTATATATGAATGTACCATGTTCAGTCATAGCCTCACTTCAGGCTTTGTGCTTGCTGAATGGCGCACAGCGACAGTTATCCCACTCCACAAGGGGGGAGCCACCATGGATCCCAGGAACTACCGCCCCATTAGCCTGATGAGCCTGGTCTGCAAGGCCATGGAACATATCATCAAGGAACTTATAAACAAAGACATTGGTAATCTCCAAACTCTGGACCCCACCCAGTTCGGGTTTGTAAAAGGCAGATCATGTCTCCTAAACCTGATAGACTTCTTTGAAGCAGTCACCAAAGCTGTAGACAAGGGTAAGGTGGTTCACACAGCCTATCTAGATCTTGGCAAGGCTTTTGACACCATCCCCAACTCTGGAATTATAGATAAACTCACTGAACTAGGTATAAATCCCTATGTCACAAGATGGGTTGCCAACTGGCTCACTGACAAAACCCACACTGTGAAAGTAGCAGACTCCAAATCCGACTTCAGACCAGTGACAAGTGGAGTACCACAGGGTTCAGTCCTGGGTCCTCTCCTGTTTGGTATCTACTTCTCTGAAGTACAGGCTAACACAGAAGGTCTTTGGCTAATGAAGTTTGCAGATGACTGCAAACTAGGAGCCATAACTGAAACTCCTAACGATGTGGACATCCTACAAAAGGGCCTCACTGAGATAGATGCCTGGTGTCAAAGCCATGGCCTCAAGCTCAGTGCCAAAAATGTGCATTGTCATCCCCTTTGGTAAAAACTCTGTACCCATGAACTACAACATAGGCGGTAGTATACTTAACACTGAAAGTGTGATAAGACACCTTGGGACACAGGTGGACAGTAGTCTCTTCCTTTGATAATCACATCGCCACAGTAGTCAGGAAATCTTTCTATGTGGCACACCTCATCACAAAAGGTTTCTCATCCAGAAAAAAAGAGGTCATTGTTCCCCTCTACTCATCACTCATTAGACTCATTATAGAGTACAACACCCAATTTGGTATGTACCTCACAAGACATCTACAACAACTGGAAAGGCCGCAGAAATACCTCACAAAGAGGATTACCAACCTCAAACAGATGCCCTACACAGACCGTCTCAAGCAACTCTAGCTTTACTCCGTCACATATTGCCTACTCAGAAGTGATCTCTGCCTAACATACAAAGCTATGTCAAACCCAGAGCTGTTGGACATGCTCCACTTAAAGAAATCCCAATCCCTCCGAGCTACAGTGTGTGTGTGTGTGTGTGTGTGTGTGTGTGTGTGTGTGTGTGTGTGTGTATATATATATATATATATATATATATATATATATATATACATATATATGTGTGTGTGTGTGTGTGTGTGTGTGTGTGTGTGTGTGTGTGTGTGTGTGTGTGTGTGCGTATATGCTCTAACAGGTACATTTGCTTGAATGTATATATGGAAACATAAACATTTATATACCCTTATTCAATTGTGAATTATCTTGCAATGCGCTACCAGGTTCTTATCTACTCTCATTGTATATTTTGTACACTTGTATTTTCAACCAAAAGGGGGAATATCCTCTTATTGTATACTAACGGCTGTAAAGTCTACAGTCTGTATGCTACTACTCTGTAATGTCTCTTTTGTAATTTTTCTTCTCTCTGTAAACTTATGGAGTTTTTCTCCCCAGGATTCTGCTGAAAACAGACACTTGTTGTCCAGTCGGACTATCCTGGCAAACAAATGTTAAATAAATAATAAGTAAATAAACTGACTACATAAACTGATCAGCATACTCTACAGTAAATTTTACAGATGACATCAAGGTTTTTGTCACATCAATTTATGTTCACATCAAGTGTTATATAAAAATATTTAGATTCTTTACATGAGTAAAACCTTGTTAACAATATCTCTTTTAATTGCAAAAACTCAAATATCTTGCACTTGGGTCTATATGTGTCAGGTAATGAGTTTTTAAACAAAATGTTGGGTCCAAATCCCAAAGGATTATACCTGTTATCACATGTTAGTAAACAAATCAGAAAATGTTATAAGAAAAGAAAGACTATAGTCAAACCATTTTATCCAGAAGTTAATCAGTACTTATATTATTGTTTAAAATTTTGCTATGACCCACAGTTGGCTTTTGTTTTGTACTTATTTAACCAGTGATATCAGCATGCTAGAACATGCTCAGAAATATTTTACAATCTGTCTCTCTCTCTCTCTCTCTATATATATATATATATCTATATATATATATATATATATATATATATATATATTTATAGATATATATATATATATATATATATATATTTTTTTTTTTTTCAGAACAGCTAATTTATGATATGAAGTAAGGCAGAAGAAGAAGAAATGTAACATCTCATTTTTATTAAACACATTGGATATTACCATTATTTCTCATTTAATGGGAACTAGATATAACAAGTTCATTTTGAATGCAAGAATAACTACTATAGAAGGTAACCATTTCATAGGTTCATAGGTTCTTATTGGGCTTTTGACTAGAAGGTCTTTATAATCCCAGCTTTGTGTGCCCAATATAATACTAGTGAAAACCAATATAAAGGATCTTGCTAAATTTGCGATCTTAGCAGAAACTGCCCATCTCTAGAAGGGTCATAGGTGAAATCCCCGGCAGGAATTTATGGTTTCCCATCCGGGCTTCAGTTAAACAGGGACATAGATAAAGACTTACCCCGGGATTTATGAAGCTTGCGCCAGGCGCAGGCGTAGCATAGGCATTCTAATGCCAAATATGGCTGCCGAGCGATTCAGGTATGAGCTGATTCCACATGCACTACCAGCGTACGCCCCCATGCGCAGTAGTGCAGCATACAAATGAAGGTACATAGCAATTCATGAAGTGGTGCAGGCGTAGCGTGAGCATACAGAAATGTAAACCAAAAAAAAAACGTTTACATTTTTTCAAATAGAACATCGGAGCCATGAAAGCAGACCAAACTTACATATTACAAAGTTAACATATGCCAATGGCTAAATATACAGCCAATGGCTTAAAAAACACGCACAACACATAAAAAATAACATTTAATGTCATGGCCACACTAATGCAAAGTACAACCACAGTGTAAGTGTGCGCAAATGGGAACACAAAGAAAATATATATAGATGTCATAAAACTGCAATGTAACACAAATCATGATTTCACCATAATAGTCAATGGTATGCATGCTACACCACAACCAAGGCACAAGGGTTGCTAAGGGTCTGTGACAATGTTCGGCGTGGTAACTAGGAATTAGTAGTCAATGCCATGTAAATGAGGCAAGTAATACTGAATCGCAAATGCCTTGCTGGCATAAGGCTGTACCACATTGTGTAGCAGTATAACACCGAAGAGTGGCCTGGAGGTATACATGACATCAGGAGAGGGGTGTGCCACCGTAGCTGTAAGCACATTAGAGCATTGTTAATCTGGGTTGCCCATTGCAAAGCAAAGCCGCAGGATAGGGGTGTGGATGTAGCCATAGCTTTGCTTAGCTGAGAGCACACAAGGTGACCGAAAGTGCATGTGTACGTGGATGACAACGTGCTCGAAACCTGGTAAACGGCTGCATGCAGCATGCACCACAGCTGAAACAGGAAGGTTATGGGAAGACAATAAGGAAATGCTGCAGCAGGGTAATTGGAGTACAACTGAGTAATTAACACCTATTAACTCACAGTGGGTCATTGAAGGTAGCTAACAAGGCTGCTAGCAGCAACCTGCAGAACAGGAAATGGGATGGATGCATGCCTGACAATGGGAGGGGAATCGATTTAAAAAATGAAGGCAAGGGCAAGAGGTGATCCACGGCAGCCAAGTGTAATTCAACACCAAAGGCCCCACAATAGCAGTATCTGCGGTAAAACCCATAAGTAAGATACCCTGCAGCTCGGATTATACATACACACCCTATGACATCATCAGCTTCCAAAGCACAATAGTATAAAGTGTGAAGGCACCTCACACACACTTGTGTATTCCCAAACACTGCAACATCGGTGTAAATAGATGGGGAACTTTTAAAATGTACATGTTAGGAGCTGCCATAGCTTTGATTCATCAGCATGTGTTGGAGACTGAAGGTGGTGTGGAGGATGATGCTGACAACCACCTCAGGCACCGGAGGAGGAGAAGAGTGTTCAGACCAAGGGTAACCTACTAGGGGCTAGATGATCTGGAGATAGTAGAGCATTACAGGGTGGACAGGGACATCATACAGCAAATTGTTGAGCTGTGCCGGCCATGCCTCAGAGCCGGAAACAACAGAGGGGAACCCATCCCAGTGGACACGAAGGTATGTGTAAGCTTGAGAATACTAACCACTACCTTTCAAAGGCCAACTGGAGATATCATGGTGATCCCACAGGCATCAGCATCCAGGGTACTCCACCAGTTCCTGGATGCCATGTTACCACATGCCAATGAGCATATATACTTCCCCCAAAACTCAGGAGGAGTTGGCCAGCAATATGTGCCTCTTCCACCATGTGTCAGACTACCTGGAGGTACTGGGTGCAATAGACTGCACGGACATACACATCAAGTCACCACCTGGTGAGCATGGTAGGTGCTACATAAATCACAAGGGATACCACTCCATCAACAGCCAGGTTGTGTGCAATTCCCAGGGCATTATCATGGATGTGTGTGCTGGCAGCCCTGGAAGCTACCACGACTCCCTCATCTGGCATACCTCACAGCTGTACCAGGTATTTGTCAGTGGGGGCATCCCATATGGCCACCTTGTGGGGGATGCTGGCTATGCACTGGAGCCATGGATGATGACTCCCATCAGAAATGCACACACACCCATGCAAGAACGCCATAATGAGGCACACGCACAAACCAGAATCATCACAGAGCATGTGTTTGGGATGCTGAAATCACGGTTCCATTGCTTGGACATATCTGGTGGAGCAATACAGTACTCTCTAGGCAATTGTGCCCACATCTTCATAGTATGTGCCATGCTACATAATATGATCCTGCGGAAACAGCTGTAGCAGGGACATAATGGTGAAGGCCCTCACAGCTCACCGCAATTGCCAAGGGCACCACAGGCACAGAGGGATTCAGACCACAAACACCCTGTGCCAGTCCCAGCAGGCAGATGAAGGTGTGCCCAGTATGCCCATGCCTTGGCAAAGAGGGAAAGTTTAGCACATACACTGACAGTGTAGGCCCCTACGGACTGACACACTTCTCCACCTGCACACACACAGTAAGCATGGATGGCACACACACATGACCACCTGTAAATCATCATGTATAGGTGGTCTACTGTGTGCATCCTACATAGGCAGCCCTCAACTATTACACACACAACTGCTATTGGTACAAGGTAAGTCAATACCTGAACAGTAGATTAAGTTAACAGCATGTGTTGATACTGTATATATAGGTTCCTAGGTACATCGGTAGGTACATGCCTAACTGTCAGAGGCCATTCATAAGCCTAGCCAAAATGTGTCTGCTGTCACCACCCCATTGATTAACTAACTGTCCCCCTGTGGAGCAGAGCCAGTTGTGGGATCCCTGGGGTGTAACCACTGTTCCCCACCCACTCTGCAAGGATTCCCTGGTGTGTTAATGAGGGGCTCCATATAATGTAATCAGAGATGTTGTTCCAAAGCATGGGGAGTACCCATGACAGGTATCTGTCACCCCAGCATTCTCCAGTTATGGTTTTGGCAAGGTGTAGCTCATTACAGTGTGTGGCTCACTGTGACATGGATTCCTATAGCTGGAACATATCCATTAAGCCTCACTTGGACATACCATTAACAGGTATCATCCATATGTACACCAACTGAGTTGCACATTTGTTTGCAGTATGGAGGAACAGCCATAGTGCACTCTACATACTAAACACCATAACACTTGTACATATCCCAGATGCCTCACTAACACAGATGCCTTCTAAATTGCATTGTTCATTTTATTTATCTCTCAGCAGATTTGTGGCTGTTTACATTAGTTTAGTGATTGCTTTCTCTGTCTCTTGACAAATTTTCAACCCACTTTGTTCAGGTTCACTCCAGTCCCCTATCCTGCTCCCTCAAATCATACCCACCCCTCTTATCTACATTTATACTTCCATCAAACCATTCACATATTCATCTAACCAATGCAATCAGATCCCTCCAGTAGGAAAACAATCAGTACAATTACTCCCAATAGTAACACCCACTCTAATTTACTACACAAAACTCTCTCACAAATGTTCTTAATCCTTGCCTCCTATAACTATCAAATTGCATCTCTACAACCAACCCACTACCTTCCTAACATTTGTTATCCTAATTTACAACAAAGACAAAACCTAAGTTAAATACGATGTCCCTAAGTCAGATTATTTTACTAATTCTCCTCACTCTACTAGCCTTTTTCACCAATTATTAAATCCACCTCCTTCAAATACTTAGGACTTCAACCATTCCTCACAAAGAATATTAACATCTACCCAGCTTGTCTTTCCTCATAACACTCTATCTGCAGCCAAACCACATCTGATGTATTTTTTATAAATATCTTAAAACTAAGCATCCAAATGTATGACCAAATATAAAACCAAGACCGAAATATAACCGGCCACATTCTTTTTTCTGTAAAATATCAATTAGTGCAGATATTTACCCCAGCCCTGGTCCCACTGTTTATAAAACCATCACTTCCAACCCCAAAATAAACCAGTCACCTAAAACATCTCAGAAAAAAACAGAATCCAAACTCACCTTGCTAAATATGAATCTAAGAAGTATGTGTAATAAAATCCATGACATACATACTTATCTTGCCACATACACTCCTGATGTAGTCATAGCTACTGAAACCTGGTTAGAAAAAGAAATAAAGGATAACAAGATCATCACTTCCTCCAGGAAACATTATACTCAGCCATGACAGACAGAACAAGCATGCAGGTGGTGTAGCAATCATCTATAAAAATTCCCTAACCATTACATTACTTCCACAGGAAATACTCAAATTTAACAATGCTGAACTACTAATAATGCTCCTAAGAATCAACCATAGGAAAACTATTGCTGGTATTCAATAAAGTCTACATGGTGGTTTTGCACCATGTGTGCATCGTGCCACAATGTGTACACAGGAGAAGAAACTTTTAAATTCAGTAAGCACCGTGTAGCGGCATGCACTCCCATGCAAACAAGGTAAACATTGTAGCATGCTAATTACCTCATAAGCAGCTGAACTGCATGCTAATTAACCAAGTCAACACATTGGAGGTATTCAACAAGCTATAAAGCAACCATGTAGACTCCATGCTGGTGCTCCCCATGAATTGCAAAACCTTTGGACTACAGACAGAGAAAGGAGTTTACAAGGACAGAATAAAAAGTAAAATATGTGAGATTTGTACAGGAATAGCCTTAACACGTGACACTAGGTTGGATGCAACAAAAGCAGAGTAACAATACAACATAAATACTTTTTTTCTAAACATGTTTATTGAATTATCACTTGTGACATAGGCAAATTTACATTCATTTAAAGGTAAGCATACTATAATTAACATAAGAAACATTATACTTCACAGATATTGCTATATATCATATAAACTGAGCAACATTACATAAACTATTCAATTCCTGCCTTTTTTTTTCTCTTAAAAGAGAAACATCTTTATTAAACCATCACTTACTACATAGGCAATCACAGATTTACATAAATGAAAATAAACCACACTGACAAGTTACAAGCATTTTATATCACAAACCATACTGACACACTCCCAGCAGCAAACATTATACATCACTTATAATCTTCCCAATCTTTTTTAGTCAAACATTACGTAGCTCATTTAAGTCCTATCGAATTTTAAACCTCATTCCTCCCTTGTGTGTATTGTTCCCATAATTCCAGATTTTTCCTATGTATTTTACTTCTACCCTTTTCTAAAGATCTCAATTCCAGTTGCTTTATCTCTGTTAGTATATTCACTACTTATAGAATAGTTGGTTTAGATTTTGATTTCCATTTTCTAGTAATTTTTTTTTTGGCAGCCACCATTATTAGACATAGCAAGGATCTGCCCACCCAACATCTCCAACAGTGCATCCCACAGTGAATCTTTAAAGTCTACTAATCCATCACACTCACAGAAAGTATGTTCCCAATTATCTCTTTCTTCCCCATCACACCTCCAACATTTGCTGTCTGCCTGAGGAAAAATTCTCTGGAGTCTACTTGGGGTATAGAGATATGTATGCAAACATTTCCAGGCAAAAATCCTAACTCTTCCAGGTTTTATTGTGTATTTGGGAGACATACATCTATCCTTCCATTGTTTTTTTTGTGAATTGCTTATCCAGTTTTTCTTCCCATTCCTTTCCAACCTCCTCTGATTGATTCTTATAATTATCATGCAATATTTTATACGCTCTGCTAATTATTCCTTTTTTAATGTCAGTTTCTGTTCTAGATTCTACTAAACACTTGCTGGTCTTTCATTTAGGACCCCCCTATTTCTTTCTTTTTGCCTTTACTCTGATATCAGTACCTGACAGGGAAGACAATCTCTAACCTGCAGTCCAAATAAATTCTTGGCATCTTCCCATTCTATTATCTTTCCCTCTCTAGTTATTTGCACCCAGTACCTTGGTTCCTTTGCCATTTTTTTCAATAAATTCCAGTCCCTTCTTTCCTGTTGTATATTTCCCTAATTGCAGTCATCCCTTTCAGCAGAATCTCCTTTCTCCAATCCCATGGTGGGTTAGTTCTTAGAATATTTTCTACTATTTTATGGATATGATATTCTGTATGATTATTGTTTTTCTCCTTAAAGGCCTGCATCCAAAATCCCAGTCTCTCCTTGTTTCTTGACCTTCCCCGCTGTTTCATCATCATCCCTTTCCACTTTGAAGTACAGTTTTCTGCTTGTGCTATGTATAGGTGTCTTAACTGGGTAACTCTGAAATACCCTTTCAAATTGTGTAAACCCAATCTACCCTGTTCTACTGGAAGAATCAGCTTATCCCACTTGACTCTTGCTGCCTTCCTCTCACAGATAAAGTCCTTCAGCTGTTTATTAATTGCTATCCACTACGTCTCCTCTGGTAGATAAAAATATGACTGACCTGTGCATAAGACTAAAGGGACTAAACACATTTTAACTGTGTGTATCTTGTTATCCATATCCATATCCATATAACAAAGCTTCTATTTTCTCAGTTTTTGTATTGTCTTTTGTTTAGCCTCTTGCCACATATCCTTAGCTGCCACACTAGACTCATATTTAATCCATATTCCTAAATACTTCATTTTATCATGTCCCCATAAATATGGATATTCCTGAACCAATTTGTGTGTGGGTACATAATTTACCACTATTGTCTGTTTTAGCTTCATTAATTTTGTATCCTGAAAAAATCTGAAACTGTCTCAAAATGTTCCATAACACTGTTATGTCTCCTTCTGTTTTTTTCAGGTATAACATAATATCATCTGCAAATAAAGCCAGTCTACCACACCAATTATATCATTGAATTTCTGAGTCCTTTATTTTCTTTGCCAACGGTTCTAAATATAATCTACATAATAAATGGGAAAGAGGACACTCCTGCCTCATTCCACTGCTCAAGCAGAAATTATCAGAGAGGACCCCACCCACTTTAATTTTCACATCCGATCCCTCATATATCCTCCTAATCAACCTTATAATTTTTGAGGAAATGCAAATGCTTCCATTGCCCTGCTCATAAAGTCCCAGATTACTCTGTCAAATGCTTTCTCTGCATCAAGACCCACCAACAACAATGGTATTTTCTTATATTCCGCTTCTGTCTGGATCATCAATGTTCTGTTAATGTTGTCAAATGTTTGCCTCCCCTCTACAAAACCACATTCATCCATATCTATCAGCTGTGGCATTACTTTTTGACATGTTTTAGCCATTATATATATGAACACTTTATAATCATGGTTTAGTATTGAAATGGGCCTGTATGAAGCTGGATCTGATGGATCTTTACCCTATTTAGGTACTACAGCTACCACTGCTTTCTTCTAGGATGTTGGTACTTCTCCTCTTAAAATACTGTTAAACAAAACCTTCCAGATATTTATCAATCTTTTCCCTCCTAGCTTCCAAACTTCCATAGGAATACCATCTATTCCTGGGGACTTTCCTGCAGACTGGTTGTACATCATAATTTTTATCTCATCTCCTTCTACCCTAACCATTAGTAATTGAACCTCATCTACCTCTAACCTTAGCATATTTAATTTTTCCACAAACATTTCCATTTGTATCTTTTCTTGATATTTGTATTTTTCTGCTTTATAGAGACTCTCATAGAATTTCCAAAATATTTTTAATACCTCTACAGGATCTCTTATTACCTTCCATGTTTTAGGCTTCCTAAGTTTGGCAACAGCCCTTTCTACTTTCTGTTGCCTGAGTCATTGTGCTAAAATCTTTTGTACCCTTCACTGTTTGAGATGTATTTCTCAACAGTTCATGCTAAAGTATATGGCCTTTGCCTTACCAAGTTTGCTGATTCTTGCATATTGTGTACAAACATTGAGTTCTCCAGTGGTAATAATATAGTACAAGATGAGCTAGCATACCTAAAACTGAATGGTGACATAGGCACATGATTGATAAATAAATGCAGACATGTGTTTGTAATGTTGTCCATCTGAAAAGATGAGTTCCATGTTAATCACAGCAATGACAACAGTCCTGCTATGCAGAAACCCAGTGATGCAAGCTCTGGGAACACATTTGGAGAACAATCTAAACTTTTACCATCAACTGTCCACACTGCTATTGAATGCCTCTGTTGTGCACATCCTAAATCATGCCATCATATTGATATCTTAGGACTGTATAACAGCACTGTAGTCAAATCTCATTACAGCAATAATAGAGTATAATGCTCTTTTTTACATGTTCCTCACTAGACACAAATAGCAGCTGGAGAGACCACAGGGCTTTCTCAGCAAGAAACACAGGGTCTACACACCATGCCATGATGTATGTGGATCATCTGAAAGCAATGTTACTGTAAACTTTATTGTATAGGATGAAGTGACTTCTGCCTGACCCTGCCCTGGCAGGAATATTGCATATCCAAAAATGTGATATAGCTGATAACATCAGCAGTGTCTGTTGAGGAGATTATGACAGTGCCCACATGCTGGTGTAAAATGCTCTGTGTAATGTCAGGCAACAGCTCACACACAGACACACAGTTGACTGCAGTGAGTATAGAATCCCTACCTATCCAAGTACACAGGCTACAGAACACAGTACATTAAGCAAACGTCAAAATACTGTCAATCCATGTAATTGCAGAAATAACTGTAGGACGCACACATCTACTCTGCTGTCTAGACATACACACACACACACACACACACACACACACACACACACACACACACACACACACACACACACACACACACACACAGTGGACTGCAGTGAGAAGAAAACTCCTTCCTAAGTACACAGACTACAGAACACAGTACTTAATGCAAGTGTCATAGCTCAAATCTGATTTATACAGGAGTGCAGGTAAACTTATTGTACATGACATCAGCAGGTCATGTGGGAGATAAGAGGTGGGAAGGCCTGTATGAAAGGATGTGTAGGCATGAGCAAGTATCAAAATACTGGCAATCCATGTAATTAGAGAAGTAACTGTAGGATACACACGTCTGCTCTGGGGTCTCTATTAGATGAACGAATGCTTAAAATGTTTAGTATGACATGCTCAACAGCTTTTAAGTGAATGTTCATCTAAGCAAAACCTCAGAATTTTGAAATAAGGAGTTTCAAAAATTTATAGTTGGTCAGCTGTCAGGAAGCCAAAGGCTGACGTCAGAACATTCACCATGTCTAGCCGTTCTTACAGTCCTCCACTGTGGTGTGGTCTTGATGTTCACCCTGTTTAATGTTATGACAGTCCTCCACTGTAGTGCAATCTCGGAGTTGGTATATTTAAGTAGGAGTGGTGTGGGGGCACAGCCCCCCCACATAGGGGTATATGGGGCAAAGCCCCCTACTTTATTTTGTTTATCGATTTCTTTTTTGTTTTTTTATTCATTTTTGGGGTGAGGTTGTAATAGTGTACAGTACATTTTAGCCGTCAGCCATTGGTTTCCTGACAGCTGGCCAACTATAAATTTTTTAAACTCCTTGTTTCGCATTCTGAGGTTTTGCTTAGATGAACATACACTTAAAAGCTGTTGAGCATGTCATACTCGACATTTTAAGTGTTTGTTCATCTAATATAGACCCCCACGTGCTCTGCTGAATAGACACATACATACACACACTCGACTGTAGTGAGAACAGAACCTCTATCTAAGTACATAGACTACAGAGCACAGTATGTTATGCAAGTGCCACAGCACAAGGCTATTTTCCACAAGAGTTCAGTTGAACTTATAGTAGATGGCATCAGTAAGCCATGTGGTTGACAAAAGGTTGTGAGGCCTGCATAGGCACACAGCTTCATAGGTTCATATGAGGCTACTAGCCTAATAGTACTAGTGTCTTTAGAAGACTAGCTGGGTAAAAACACAAGTACCATTATTGAGCATAGTTGGATGGTCATTTTTACCAGAGCATTTTTCTGAGCAGCACTAACTGACCCTGCCCATGAGGGACATAGGTTCCAGCCCAGAGGTGTCTTTGCAATCACCCAACCAGTAGTCAAGGTTGTGCTTGAACAGGGTCATTGAGAAGCACTGCTTCACGTGCAGTTGGAACCTATTACAGAGTAGTGTGAATTGTTGTGGGATGTATCTGTCTCCCCAGCATGTTCTGTTTATGTCACAGGCTAGATGGAGAACTCTTGGTCAAATTATAGTTCTCCCATTTGAAGTACAGATTTTCATCATTTACAGAAAGCCATAGTGTGAGACCACTCTGCTGGGCAGCCATAGATCACCTCTCAGCAGCTTGCATGATATCAAGTACAGTGACAGGTATGCCAGCCTTTCCATGTATGTCATGTTTGGAGGCCTGGGACTCTCCCAGGCACAACCCTGTTTTCCCTGCAATTGCTGCAGGAGTCTGGTGAGGTAGAGAGAGAGAGATGTGAGCATTGCACTCCATTATTGGTTTGATAAGGGTAAAGCACAGCAGAGGTATGACTACCCTGGTCTTGGATGTGATGTCCATATGTGTGATGTGAGCTGTGCAGACTGTGTGCATCACCACTATGGGCACATAGTGAGGAAAGTGTAGATTGCTATCAACATGTGTTCCCAAGTCTCACAATACTGTGTTTGAGCTTAGGAGGGTGCTATGTATATCACAAAGGTGACAAAGTGTCATTGCATGCTTAATGTTTAGTCCATGAGTTTGTCACCAATCATCAGCCTGTGTTAGCCCCTACAGTAATATGCTACCATCATTGGGGGACTATATGTGCGTCCAGTTAACAATCATCTGCAAATGTGGTAAACCACATGCCATCTACTGTTGCCTGTGTATCAAGGAAGTATTTCCCAAACAGATGAGGGCCAAGCACAGATCCCTGTGGTTTTCCAATGGTGAGTGGGCTATAGGCAGAGATGCATTCCCCAATATTGAGAGTGTGTGTTCTGTTGTTGAGCCAGCTGGCTCTCCATCTAGACCTGTATGGCCTAATTCCCAGATGGGAAATCTTCACTATGAGACATGAATGGTGGATAGTGTCAAAAGCATTGGATAACTGAACATAAGTGATATGTCCTTTAAATCCCTCATCCAGGTCTTTACAGGTCAGTATCCAAGAAGTCCATAAAGGTCACTAAGCAAGACTTTCCCTTGCCAAACTCCAAATGGGTAGGGTTAAGTGTGTTGAAGGTTACCTCTGTCCTTGTGGATATGTCCAAGATGATTCCTGCAGTAGCCATGCAGATAAGGCTTTTTAGGTATATTGGTCAGTAGTTGTAGTTCTGCATGTTACCAGATTAATGTGCATTGCATAGCACACAACATTTGATATTACATTTTGTAGTGTGGTTAATATATGTGTGGAAAAAGTACTAAGACCCCAGAGTTGCACTGCTTGGGTGGGGGGGGGAGCTCTCAACACATTGATGCATTTTAAATATATGATATAAAGTTAAATAGGGGCCTCAGCTTGTAATGCATCTCCATGTACTTTCATGTCATAGAAAGGAAGTGGACAGTAAACAGCAGAAACACAGGCTAATATATACAATTCCATAATATGAGGAGCAGAAGTTTGCACAAGGAGCAAGCATGGGGAAGAACAAATGGAAAGCATTTCAAGAATGTGTAGGATTGAGGTAGAAAATAACCATAGCTATCCATTTGTTCAACAGTAAAAACTGATAATATATGCATAATATTAGCTGAATTTAGACGGCCACCTCCAGAGAGAGGGGTGACCACAACACAATCATGTTGTATAGCCAATTGGACTGAGTCAATTGGGCCATAAAGATGTGTGCAAAATGGAGAGCTATGTATGAGATGAATTTTTTTTGTGGGATGGGAAACAAAGTGTAATTTAGGATTATTTTTTTATTGGTGATCTTGAAGTCATGCGATCTTGGAGAGGGGTATTTAATTTTTTTGTCATTTTAATTCATTATTCTGAAGAACTCTTTTTGGTTACAAGCCAATGAAAACACTTAATACATTGTTTTTTGTTATTTTAGTTCACACTGTAATACAATTCTTTTAAGCACTATGTGTTTTTATTGCAATTGGTTTTTACTTTGGTTCTGAATTTTTGTGGTATTATTATTTAGACAGTCAGGAAATACAGTGTGATTAGTTAGGTATTATTTTTCTGCATCTGGTTGAATCTGTGCGTTATTTTTATTTTTCCTGTGATTGAAATGCTGGTGTTTATTGTACTTAGATATTTAGTATTCTCAAGTTTTCTATTTTATTATTTATTATTAAATATTTTATACCTTTCGTTGTGGCTGGTCTTTTTAGAGAATACTTATAACATCCTGAGAGTACTTGTCCTTATTTTAGTGGCTCTGTGGCCACTCCAGAAAGGCTTGCTGCTTTGGTTACACTCTACCATTTTTATTACTATTGATTTTACTCAGTATAATTGGATACCCTTGTAAAAGCCTGAGAGTAGTTGACTGGTGGCAATGTGGTTACCTTATAGTCGGGGTAGAAGGGATACAGCTAGTAAATCTGTACCAGCATTTCCCAGGAGTGTGTGTGTAAAAATCAAATACCCAGGTGTGGGTGTGTCAGCTACTTAGAACTGGGACACAGTGCTCCAAAGTGAGTTTTGTTTGGTGTCTGGACAGACAGACAATCCAGTCCCAGGTCTGGAGCATGTTCCCTGTGTGCTCTCGGGGGACATGTTGCTCAATGCAGACAGCTACATTTGAAAATACTGTGTAAATTAATTTGTGTTTTTAGTGACTGTCTCTCACTGATGTCAGAGGTGAGGATTGAGGCTCCTTGATTACTGGCCTAGGGTAGAGAGGCCATCACAGGGTGATTGTAAATTCACCTCGGGGCTAGCACCTATGCCCCTCAGAGACAGGTCCAGTTGTTGCTGCTCAAACAAATGACTCTGCTAACATTGATCATCTAAATATGTTTAATGAGGGTACTTGTGTTTTTAGAAAGCTAGACTTTTATTGCCTCATGTATTTTTATGTATTTATTTATTTATTTATTTTTATTTTGACATTTGTTAACTGGGTATGTCCAACTGAGCAAAAGCCCATTTTTAGCAGAGGCCTGGGGGGGTGAAGTCCTGTACAGAAAAATAATTACAAATACTAGATAATAGCACTAACAAAAGGTACTAAAATACATGAAAGTCTCACTTATAGTTAGATTAAGTAACTGACAAAGACATAAGATATATGTAGTGCAATCTGTGGTCATATACTGGCAATCATGTACTCATAAAAATTACAAGTCCAATATGTGAGACATACAACTATACAATGAATCTAGAATAATCACGCTCTATCTCAGGTATCAACAAACTAGATATCAATCAGGTTGTCAACACGCACACTTCACCTCCTCAACAGACCAAGTGTACAAGACATAACCCCACATATGCAGAGGTAGTCATTAGAAGCTTACCAAAAGAACAGAGACCTTGCAAATGCAAACATTCTGCACACGTTACAGTCCCAAAAGAACCCACTGCACATAAAATCAAAAGTATCAGTGTATCAGCCATTAAGTTCTTAAGGCAAAACACCAGAAAACAAATGTTTTGGTCATGGGTGAATACATAGTGAGACACATAGATGTCCCACTCCCCAGATTTTACAAGAAGAACATCATGTCCAACTGCAAGGATCCTCAAAGTCATGCATGCACATAATTCTCTCAACATCAAGCACAATTGCACCTCTGTTACATTCCATGTTGAAGTTAATCACTTGAAATGTACCTCACTGGACTATATGAAAAGAGACATGACTAAGCTCTCAGATTAGTATGTCCATAGCCCTAAGCAGCATTCTACTGTCACCCAGGATGATGTCTCAATACAAACAAAATAATTATCAACTTCAACAATTGGCTTAGTTGCTAATATCAATCCAGGGGATCCAGTATTTGTCAGCCTGGGATGATATGATCAATAGACCACGCTGCTTTGCCAGGGATGGTCTTCATCTGTCACCTCTTTATTTCATGTACTGGCCAATGTACTTGCCTCCCCAATAGTGGATTTTTAGGCAATGTCATAAGAACAAAATTCCTGACGTAAAAATATCCTCAAAAGCCAAACTAAGAATTATGCTGCTTAATGCTAGGAGTGTAAATCAGAAACTACACTGAATGGAGGCAGGCAGTACTTATTTGGGATGATGTCGATGTTCAGTCACAGAGACATGGTTTAGGACCACAGAAAGTACTCCAGTCATGGAAGGCTATAATGCCTTCCACACATTCAGGCCACAAAATGAATGTGAAAGAAATGAAGGAGGAAGTGTATCTGTCTTCATGAAAGACAAATACACCTCAAGACTGGTTAAGCAGTACAACTCCCTAGAGTTACTCCAGATACAACTAACTGTAGGAATGCCCATCCTCCACATTATTGTTAGCTACAGGACCACCAACATGAACCATGAAAACCACACCGTGCCTTCCTGGACCTACTTGAGTCACTCATAATACAACCAAACACCTTAGGTATGGGTGACTTTAACTATCCTTCCATTGACTGGAATACATATATGAGGTCAAACACACTCACCCTAAGGTTCCTGCACTTTGTAAACACAAATGCTCTGGAACAGTTAGTCTGCAACCCCCACAAGGGGATGGAATGCCCTCTACCCAGTACTCACCAACATGGGAGATCGCTGCACCACCCCATGTGTTAGACCCTCCCTGGTAAGATCTGACTATAAATCAGTCACCTCAATGTAATCATCATACCTGATTCCCCACCAGGATCTAAAAGGCTGAAAAGTTTCTGCAAAGCAAACTATAGCCTCCTAAGCAATGGCATAGTTTCAAATTTCCTGCCACCACTGACAGTAAAGACTTCTGTATGAAGGTGCACACAAATGCCTTGCATAAAGAGCTTTGCAAGTGTATAGACTTAGTTGTATCAGAATGGATCAAAAATTGCTCACAAAAAAACAAGCCACCCTGGTGGACAGCTAGCATAAATAGATTATACAACATGAGAAAGAAATTGATGTCCAGGAATTAGAAAGAACAGTCTCAGCAGAAGAACACCCTCCATAGCCTGAACAAGCAAACGAGGAATCTTGTAAAGTCCTCTAAACCTAATTATGAAACTAAATTAGCATCCATAGTTAAGGATGATCACAACACATTCTATAGCTATGTCTGTAATGTAAATAAGAAGGCCCAGCTTTGCACCAAATCCATAGTGGATGGTATCAGTCATACTGAAGTTGAGGACTTCACCAACCTGTTACCAGACAGGTTTGGCAAAAAATTCACATCCCTATCCAAAAATCATACCTCATAGCATATCTATCACCAGTTCTCTATCTATTATCTCAAACGTTGTAACCGCACTCTCCAAGGTCAAAACCACAGCCTATATGGAACCTGATAACATCCCAGCTGCTCACTAAATGGTGTAAAGCAAGAGTTAGTAGAACCACTAGGTACTATCTTCAACCACAATCCAAATACTGGCTTTGTCCCAGCAGAATAGAAAACAGCAACTGCACTCCCCTTGCAGAGAAGGGGTCCCTCAACCGACCCGAGGAACTATGGAACCATAAGCCTGACCAGCCTTGTCTGTAAGGCCATGGAGATAATCATCTTGAACCTTATCAACAAGGACATTGGTAACCTTCAAAGTCTTGACCCAAACCAGTTTGGCTTTGTTAAAGGCAGATCATGCATGTTAAACCTAGTAAAATTCTTCAAGAGTGTCACCAAAGTCCTGGATGAAGGCAAATCAGTACATACTACCTATCTCGACTTGGCCAAGGACTTTGACATAATCCACCACTCAGGCATCCATGAGAAACTCACACAACTGGGGATTAAACCATACATCATTAGACAGGTAACCAACTGTCTCACAAACTGAATGCATAGAGTCATACGTGGGAATTCCATCTCTACCAGCAGAGCTGTTACCAGTGGTGTTCCACAAGAGTCTGTGTTTGGTCTCTTACTGTTTGGAATCTCTATCTTAGAAATTCAGGTGATAACAGATGGCCTGTGGCTCATCAGGTTCATGGCAGCTGCAAACTGTGTTCAGTCATTGAATCCCCAAATTATGTCAACATATTGCAAAATGGGCTTACATACATAAATGATTCTTGCAAAAGACACAAATTTAAACTTAATAAAAAAACATGCATTATTATCACTTTTGGCAAAGGAGAGGTACCTGCAAATTGCACTATTAATTATACCCCCCAGGTTCCAGCACAGTGGTGAGATATTTGGGAATGCAGGTTGATAGCACGATGAACTTTGATCATCATGTGTTCACAGTGGTAAGGAAGGCCTTTTACATTGTACACATCATAAGTAAGGGCAAATCATTCAGGACTAAGGATGTTATCAATCCACTGCACTCATCCCTCCTCAGACCAGTAACAGAGTACAATGCTCTCTTTTGCATGTACCTTACCAGACACATGCAGCAGCTGGAGAGACCTAAGAGGTTTCTCACCAAGAAAATCAGGACAGACTGAAGGCCCAGTCACTGTACTCTGTATTGTACAGACTGCTGAAAGGCAACTTGTGTCTGGCCTACAGAGCACTCTTGAACCACTGCCTTAATGGAAATGTTCACCTCTGCAAATCAAATAGGACAAGACTCACTCACTGTAGGGACCTTAACCTAGCCTTTGACATCAACAGGACATGGTGGAGAGACAGATATCTCTCCTAGAGATTGCCACTGCTATGGAACAAACTCCCAATTCACGTGAAACTAAGCTCATCAAGAACCCTATTTAAGCATAACTTGGACAAATGGATGGGAAATTGTAAAATTACCCTGGGGGTTTCACCCATGTCACTCACTGACAGGGGCAACCAGTGCTGATCATGGCTTCACAAATATGGACTATGTATCTTAGTCTATAAGGGAGCAATTGTACAACTTGGCTAGGCTTGAAAAGGCCTTAGGCCATTAGCCTAATAACCTCCTCTGTACCTAGAGCCATTATGGTAGTAGCCTCATATGAACCTATGAAGCTATGAACCTATGCAGGCCTGCCAACATCTTGTCTCACAGATGTCCTGTTGATGTCATATACTATAAGTTCAGCTGCAGTCTTGCAAAAGTCAGACTTGTGCTGTGATGCTAGAGTTAAGTACTGTGTTCTGTAGTCTGTGAACTTAGATAGGTAGGGGTTCTATTCTCATTGCAGTCAACTGTGTGTATGCTCTTGTTTGACATTACACAGAACTTTTTACTGCAGCATGTGGGTCACTGTTATTACCATATTCTCAACAAACACTGCTGATGTCATCAGCTATATTGGATATTTGGATATACAGTCATCACATCAGGGCATGGTCAAACACTGGCCTGGAGGCCAGGCAGACATCATCTCATCCTATACAAGACAGATTACAGTGACATGGTTTTTAATCTATCCACATACATCATGGCATGGTTTGTAGGCCCTATGTTACCTTGCTGAGACAGCCCATGTGGTCTCTCCAGCTGCTGCATATGTCTGTTGACGTACATGCAAAAGAGAGCATTATACTGTATTACTGTACTGATGAGATTTGACTACAGTGCATTCATACAATCCTAATATCTGAATATGATGGCGAGGAAGTAGTGACACGCATTGCAGTTTCTGACTTCACAACCCTTACAAGAACATTCACTATACAGTTGTGAAATATTGATGCTATCAGCTGTCTAACTTTCCAAGGTCAACATAACTCAAAGTTACAATGAGCAGTTCAACAAAAAAATGCATATATACTAAGCACTAAGTTAGGTACACACCCTGAGCATCAGACACAGCTTTTGTATCCCTGAATCCAAAAGTTATCATCATTTGCACAGGCTGTTGTATGGAGGTCATTACAGAAAAAAGTTAGGAAGTAGTGATACACATTGCAGTTTCTGACTTCACAACCCTTACAAGAGCATTCACTATACAGTTGTGAAATATTGATGCTATCACTGTCTAACTTTCCATAGCCAATATAAGTCAAAGATGCAATGAGTTGTGTGCATCAGACACAGCTTTTGTATCTGATGCAATGAGTTGTGAGCATCAGACACAGCTTTTGTATCCCTGAATCCAAAAGATAAAAAACACGGATATAACACAATTATCCTCACTTGCACAGGGTGTTGTGTGTGTGTGTGTGTGGGGGGGGCAGAAAGCCTAGGCTGACAGAAAAGGTCAGTGAGTGTGTGTGAGTGAGTAAGGAGAAGAAGGCAGATATTGGGATAAAACATCAAATAGCTAGTGAGACAAAATGAGTAACTGTTGTGTGTGTGTGTGTGTTGGTAAAGGTCCTCCAGGTGAAATTGGGCTGTCAGACAGGTGTGAGCCATGCATGGTAGATGTAGATCAGAATGTGTGGTGTAACTTTAAGAAGCATTCAAGTCAGTGGGCAAGTGCATATAAGTACTGAGCATGTGCAAGCAAGAGTGTCATTTTGAGTGAGCAGCCAGAGTGAAAGCATGTATGAGTGTCGCAGCCAGTCAGTTAGTTCATTTAAGTTTAATGTTCCTGTCATCCATCCTGATGTGTTTGTTTGTAATAAATTACTTAAATGAACACCTATGTCTCATCGTCTTATTCAGATATACAAGATGAGTGACATGGTGTTAGAATAGGATCCAGAGTCGATGCAGTTAGAAGTAGAGTAATATACATAAGTGGATCACCTGAAGCTCAAACAACTCACAAACAGGTCAGAAATGTATTCCAGGCACTAAAATTCACTTAAAATATTTTTTTTACAATGAATATAAAACAAAGCACTCAGAATACTCAAAATGAATTTCTAATTAAATGAAATGTTTGAAATGTGACATATTGATAAAAATATTCAAAATAATTACAAAAATGTTTGAAACAATAACTAAATCACATAAAATGTATAAAAAGGTGGGAACAACTATATTTTTTACAATGTACTACTTTTATAGCATTAACTAAAGCTATATGACGTATTTGAAGTGTGCAAAGTGTTGGAAAGTGTGTGGAGTATTACAGTGCAGTTATTTTGCAAAGTACAGTCATTTCAGAGACTTTCTCAAAGTACAGTCTTAAAAAGAGATCATTGTGCATTTGAATATCATTACATGTACCTGGTGTGTGTGCATGTTCATACATAATTACAAGGACGAAGATTGATTTGTGTTTAAACATAATCTATTGGCATGGCAGAAGGATTTTGCAGACCAAATCCTCTTGTGTTTGATAACAATATTGCAGAAAATTGGAACGTGTTTGAGCAAGAGTATGATATTTTCATGCAAAGCTGCTTTTTCTGACAAACAAACACATGCAAAGACATTTATTCTGCTTAATTTAGCTAATACAGAAGCCATTGAAAGAGAGTGTTCATTTGTGTATGCACCGTGCTGTGTTTGCAGGGGAGGGAGTATATCGCCATATTGTGGTAATGGCTGAAATATGGGAAGACTATGAGTGCTTACAATGTAACTTTAAAGAAATGTGTAATTCCCAGACAAATAGCACAATGGAAAGTCATTTATTTTATACTAGAGATCAAAAGCCTGGTGAAATTTTTGCAGCATATATAACCAACTTGAGAAATAAGGCTAAACATGCAGATTTGATGATCTGAGAGATGAGTTCATAAATGACAGGCTTGTGTGTGATGTTAATAATGATACAGTGAGAAAGATTTTGTCTTGAGACAGTGATTTAAAGTTGAATAAGGCTATTGATACTTGTCAGATATATGAGCTTGCAGAAAAGCACACAAATATGCTTACAAATGAGAAAGGCATTCACGTGGCTTTTTCCAGTGACAATGTGCATAATATGCAGCACAAGGTAGAAAGATACAGGCCAAAGGGAGCGGCTGCCACAGCCTGAGTTCCAGAAAATCCAGAGCAGCTTTAGTAAAACCCAGGGCACACTCAGTAACAGGGATCATGGCTACCTCCAACTCTAATGCCAATTATAGACTAAAAAATTTAGCTGCAGTACCAAATCTTATTGCCAATTGTTGCAACTGTGGTAGAAATCATTAACCCAAATGAGAAAAGTGCTTAGCTTTTGGTCAAAAATGCCATTCTTGTAAAAAGTGAAATTATTGTAAAATGTTTTGTAAGTCAAATAAGACACATTCCTTTATTAAAAGAGAACATTCAAAGAAACAAGTTGATCAATTAGAAACCTGCGACCCTATTTTTTATGTTGACGGTGTGCCTGTGCCATTATCCTCACGTGCATAGGGTGTTGTGTGGGGGGGCAGAAAGCCTAGGCTGACACAAAAGGTCAGTGAGTGTGTGTAAGTGAGTAAGTAGAAGAAGGCAGACATTGGGATAAAACAACAAATGGCTAGTGAGACAAAAATGAGTAACTGTTGTGTGTGTCTGTAGAGGTCCTCCAGGTGAAATTGGTGTGGGAGTGTCTGCAAGACAGTGTCTATGTCTTGGTCTGTCAGACAGGTGCAAGCCATGCATGGTAGATGTAGAACAGAGTGTGTGTTGTACCTTTAAGAAGCATTCCAGTCAGTGGGCACTGAATATAAGTGCTGAACACGTGCAAGCAAGAGTGACATTTTGAGTGAGTAGCCAGAGCGAAAGCATGTATGAGTGTAGCAGTCAGTCAGTTAGTTGGTTCATTTAAGTTTAATGTTCCTGTCATACATCCTAATGTGTTTGTGTGTAATAAACTATTAAATGAGCATCCAAGCCTCATCATCTTATTCAGATACACAAGATGAGCAACAGTAGAGGTGGCAGTTCATTGTTGTCGTCCTCAACCAGGAGAACTGGCTCTGCCAAGAGTTGCACTGGCACCTCCATGCCCAAGGTCAGATGCAGTGTTACTACCTGAACATGACTGATGTCTGCTGGACAAGCTCCCTTGATGGGGATGCCCAGGACCATGACTTTATGGCCTGCCATGTCTGTGTGTGGACAGCACACTCATTGACAGAGCAGTGAAAGTACTGCCACTATGGGAGTGTTATTGGGCACAGCCACATTGGCTGACAGCAGATGATGCGGCTGACCTACACCCACAATGATGCCATTCCCATCCCAGCAGATGTTCCATTAAAGACACTGCTCATTCCATGACAGATACCCCTCAGTTAGTCACAGACACCCCTTGTTTCAATACCCCTCAGTTAGTCACAGACACCCCTTGTTTCAATGTGTCAGTCATCCAATCCAGTGAATCAGCAACATGGTGGAGGCATTCACGCATGTCAGATTGTGCCACATCCACAACCTTGAGCATTTGTTTGGAGCACCTATGGGAATATGCCTGTGCCTTCATGACGGCCCTAAACATATGCTGAGTGGCACTGGAAGTGATACCTGCATCATGTGGCGGAGGGACAGCAGTCCACCTCCGAGCACCTCTATCAGTCCTCCTGTGTGGCACCTTGCCACACTTTGGCTATGGCCATACTCAGTGGGTACTGAAACCACAGTAGCCACACTTTTCTGATCAATGTCCTTACCCTCCACCTGTCTAATATCTGTGGGCTCACTGGACTGGGTAGGCATAGGTCTACTGGCTGTGTCTGATAGAAATGCATAGGATGACTGTATGTCAACCTCTGTGTCAGATTCAACCTCTGCACCCACCAAGTGTACCTCACTTTGGCCGCCAACATCATCAGAGTCTGCTGGAACACTGACATCAGGTGGCACAGGGCCCACACTCCCACTGTCATGATCACCTGTGATAAAAAGCAAGAAACACAGGAATAAATTAATACCTGCACTACTATATTGCAATATATGCTAACAAACTAACAGTGCTGTCAGTACTACAGACAGTACAGCAACACACACAACAGGCCTGAGATCAACGTTACACACTACAATATTTCTTTAAATTGCTCATCAGTACTGACATAAAAATGTTTGCCTTGCCATTTGCAGATGAGATACTCCTATGTAGTCCAGATGGTCCTGGAAGAAGTTAGACAAAAGGTAAGGGCAACATCATCACAATTAACAGTAAAACAGGGGGTGATGCATTTACCCCTTTATATATGCATTAAGTTTAATATCAACAAATACGTGACTGACAACTGCAACCTAAGCTTATAACTGTAGCAGTCTACAATCCCCCCAAAAAAGACATGTGACACAGAATTAACTTATTAATTTCAATTGTTTTACTATAAAACAGTATTCAACTGTTCAGAACAAAGCCTACCTGAAAGCTACTCCTGGGACATACTTGCTGCCTTGGAAGGTGTTGCATCCACATTAAATGCATGTTGTCCTGCACTCTCCTGAGAGTTATCTGGATCTCTTATATTGGCCAGGAACTGTTCACTGAGGGTTAGTGGGGGTTCCTTAGCAGGCACTCCACTGGTAGCCATTTGGTTACGGCCCACTGCAGCTGCTTGTCTGTGTGCAGTAGTGATCATGTCAGTGGCCCTGTGGCACACCTGTTCATATTTCTGCCATGGCCGCCCAAGGCATGCGCATTTTGGACAATTTGCTGCCATATTTGCATCCAGCATGCATATCTCCCTGTCCTCTTTCCAGGAGAAAAGCACCATGTTGATGAACCCCATCCACAATTACTTGATTTTCCCCATTGGTGAAGGGGGGGTCTACTTGGGTTGACACACCTGAGTGGTATACCTGTGCATGTCCTAAAAGACAACAGAAGTATAATACACATAAGTATAACTACAAAACAACTGTTTCCAGATAAAACAGAAATGGTAGCCAGTCAGTATTACTCACTGGAGAAACATAAAACAGTCTACAGATGTGAAATACTAACAACAGGCAGGATGCAAAACAAGGAGCGTAACAAGAACAAAATATCCTTGTTTGTGTCATAGCAGTAATTCACCTTTGCTCCCTCCCACAAAAGAACAGGCAAATGACACACTTTGCTAACAAAACATCTTTGAAATGCTAAAAGTACTATCAAAGGACCTTTCCCTGAAACATTTGTACATATTTTTCACACAGCCCCCCACAAAAGAACAAGCAAGTGACCTATTTTGCTAACAAAACCTCTTTGAAATACTAAAAGTGCTATCAAAAGACATGTCCTTGAAACATGTGTACATATTTATCATTCAGCATTCCATGTTCATGTATTGTCAATCATGCGTACCTCTGAAATGGCTTGACAAACATGTCTATGCCACTAGTACACTTCTAAGTAATCCATACAGATAAAAGTGTAAAAGCCTTTGCTTTACATTATTTTTAAATACATTCCAGCATAGGCAGTATGTAGGTGACAAAATGGGTGCATACCTGCTGAAGTTCAGCACTTCTCTGTACAGAAAAATCCTGAAGAAAAAGCATTATTGCAGTATTCCAAAAATATACAACTCTCCTCAACATCAGTTTGACTAGCTACATGTTTGCTTTTTTATAGTGGTGTAGATTATTAGTGGATTGCATCTGTCTTTGTCTGTGTTTCATAGATGCTAATTACAGCATAAGCAGCTGAATTTCATGCTAATTAATCAATCCAACACAGTGGAGCTATTCAACAAGCCAGAAAACATCCATGTATACTCCATGCTGATTTTTCCTTCCAGATGTCAAAACTTTTGGAGTACATACTCGGAAAGTCTACACAGACAGAATGTTAGGGGCTGCTGCTGCTTTAATCCATTTGTATGTGCTAAAGACTGAAGCCAGTGCTACTGCCTGCTGCTGCCAATAGGTCTAGGCTGAGAAAAAGATGAGTTTTCAGGCCATGTTTAACTTATCACAACCTAACATGGAAAATGGACAGTGCTACAGGGTAGACAGAGGTACACTACAGGAACTCTGAGATCTCTGCTGCTTGGGTCGTCAATTTAAATTATATGGATTATTTGGATGTTCACCTTTTTAAAGATTAAACCAACGGGAGGTAAGCCACTACAATTTATAGAAAAAAAACCTACTCTAACTCTTTTCTTCATTATAGCAGCTCACACCTCGAGCACCAAAAGAGATCAGTAATTAAAGGTCAGTTGGTAAGAGCTGGTCAGATGGTGTCGAGGGATGAGGATTTCGAGTTAGTATTAATTTAAAAAATATGTTTTTGAAAAGGGCATACCTGGTGGAGTTAATTAATAAAATAACAAAAGAGGTCACAGAAAAGAGGGAACTTGGCCATTTTAGACCCGTAGTTTACAGCATCACTTTGGACAGTGATCACTCGAATTATGATGTTATTGTGTTGGATACGACACAAAACTCCTGGTTAGATAAAAGTTCCTACAGGGCAGACATTGATTCTTTGAATTTTGAAGTCATGGTACCCAACCATGTACAAAATATCCTTCTAGACCAGAGCACCAGTAGAAGGGACAGTAATACCTTCCTGAAATAATTAACTATTACTTACAGTGTAGATTATTCTAGTCTGAGGTGGATTTTTTCAGACAAAATTGGGACATCCTCATGGGAGATGTGGATATCAGAACCCATTTAGGTGATAAACCAATAATAATATATAGGAAGGGTAAGAATCTAAAGGATCTTCTTAGGAGTGGACATTGTATGCATGTACATAACCGTTTGGGCACTCCAAAATGTGGAACATGTAACTGGTGTTATAAAATCAAAGTAGGTGATTAATTTACTATTAATAATTTTGAATATAGTATCAAAGGTAGATACAATTGTTCTTCCAAGGCAGTAGTATATATGGCTATATGTGACCTATGTCCAGTATTTTACATAGGTAAAACAGAAAGGAAATTTAGCCACAGAATCTACGAACATGTATATGCTATCAAAAAGAATAACTTGAATAATGCCCTGGCAAGACACATCCATGCTAATGTTGACCATAATTTTAGGTTCTTGGCTATAGACCATGTGGACATCCAAGACAAGAGACCACCGGGTGTGTATTTAGAATTAAAAGAACTTAAATTGCAGATTTTATTGCATGCTGAAAAGTGGCCAGGCATTAATGAAATAACTTCAATTACATCAGTATTAAAACTTAAAGCCCTTGAAAGTAATAAAATAGTTGAAGAGGTAGCATGACAAACAACAAGAATAAAAAACATAGAAACCTTTCTGATTGTAGGGACATATTTTAACAAGATTTATCATAGGACATTTTTTTATGTATGCATTTAAAAGCATTATTCATTTACTATTTATTTATTTATTATTTATTATAATTTTTTGGCATTATTCATTTATTACTTACATCATGCATTTATTTACATGTTTGAATATTTCAGGGTATTAAGGAAATTGAGGGGTTAATTCTTTTTGTGATGTTATCCGTGACTTCACCCAATCAGAATGTGTTGTGGATTATTTAAATGCTGGTTTGATTTTAATTATTTGCCTGATGAAGTTTACACTTGTTAAATGAAAGCACTCACGTATATGTTTCTTGTTATTTGGGTCTATATTACGCGATTGAAGACACTGTTCTTCGAACACATAATAGTTGAACTAAAAACATCGAAAACACATAACCGTGAACAGCTAAGTCTGCAAATTTTTTCCTAGGGAAAAAATAATTTGTGAGGCCATAAACAAACGAAATACACTTCCCAATCCTAATCAAGTGGAGGGCTTCACCCCCAGCACCCCCTAATGTGGGAGGCTGTTCCCACCACACCAGCCCTAACTAAATATACCAACGCCGGGATTGCTCAAAGTTGGGGAACAGGGCAAACCACGAGAACAGCCAACTGAATTTTTGTCCTTAGGAAAAAATTTGCGTACATGGCCATTCGCGGTTTAATGTTTGTGATGTTTTCGGTTCGACTATTACACGTTCGAAGAACAGTGTCTTTGATCGCGTAATAGGGAACCTGTTATTTTTATAATAAATCAAAAAGTTTCTATATCTGTTTTATTTCTGTGTTTCCTGGCTTGGTGAGGCCTTTGAACTGCCGGTTAGTTCATTCATTCTTTGTTTTTTCTCCCCCCCTTCCACCTCATTTAGAATGTTTTGTTAGAGTATGTGAACATGATCTCTATAGTTATTTTTATGGCAGCAAAAAGAAATGCACATACTATAATATGAGTAAAAGTGAAAGTCTGGCATTGAAATCTTTAACAGAGAATGATTCAATAACCATTAGACCGGCTGACAAGGGAGGGGGGTTTGTATTGTTTGATACTGAAGAATATGTTTCCTATATGTTAGATATGCTTGCTGATGATAAAACATACAGACTGATCTCTCTTGACATTTTGCATGAGTTCCATAAAGCGATAGATGATTGCGTATATGACATGCTTATGTGTCGACAACTTGATATAGATTTATTTAACTTTTTTCATAAAGAGAGTGTACAAATACCTATAATAAAGGGCCTCCCCAAGATGCACAAAAATATATATCCTCCACCGTTGTGACCCATTGTTTCTGGGGATGGTTGGGCCACAGACAACATCTCCTTTTATTTGGAGAAGACCCTTCGACCTTTGATAAATCAAATCCCAACTATTTTGAAGGACACATACCAGCTTTTAGAGGCTCTAGAAAGCATGGACACAGCCCTTGTGATAGGCAAGCATCTTTTGATTACGCTTGATGTGAAAAATCTTTTTACTTGTATTCCTAATGACGCAGGAACACAAGCCATAAGAGAACTCTTGATTACCAACACTGCTTTTAGTAATGATAGACATATTTTGATATGTCAATTGTTAGAACTAGTCCTATCATACAACGTTTTTTTCATTCGGAAACAACATTTACTATCAAAAATGGGGAGTGGCAATGGGCACCTCGTGTGCCAACACGTATGCCAACCTGGTGATGTATCACTGGGAGAAACAATTCATGTTCAGTCATGAGTTGTTCCAAAAGGTTGTCATCTACAGGAGGTTTGTAGATGACATACTCTTAGTATGGGATGGATCAAGACATGAATTTGAAACATTTCTTGTTTATTTAGAAAGTACAAGTGATTTTCTCAGATTCACCTCAGAGATATCCCCCACTGAAATTAATTTTTTGGACGTAACCTTGTCCATACAGGAAGGTAGGCTGGTTTCAACTTTATATAGGAAAGCATGTTGGAAAAACACTCTTCTATCCTTTAACAGCATGCACCCCAGACATACGTTCCCTGGTATAGTCAGGAGTCAATTTACTAGGATAGCTAGGTTATGTAAGAATGAAACATCAAGGTACTTGGAAGCTAATTTAATGCAAGATTTATTTTTACAAAGAGGATATGATTCCAACATGGTAAAGAGAATTAGGTCTGAAGTTTTGAATGAGGCAAGACCTGTTATGTCTAATAAAATTTTTAGTCAAGCATCAAAGATGAACTTGAAAGATAATATAGATGTTATTAGGATCACCATTACTTATACAAATGACAATAAGTCACTGAAGAACATTATATGCAGCAATTGGAAATTGCTGACTGTAGATGACCAAACCAGGAGGTTAGTAGGTGATCAACCTAACTTTGCGTATAGGAATCACAAAAATCTTAAAAGATTGTTATGTAATAATCCAAGAATAGATACTAATGTAGGAACATTAATGAAAATTGTAGATAAGGCTGGTACCTACACATGTGGGAAATGTAATATGTGTAGGTATGTAACAACAGATCAGGTCTTTGTGCATCCCTATTTGAACTTTACGTTCATTCCCATATTTTATGCCTGCTGTGATACTGAGAGCGTCATATACTTGGCAAATTGCAATACATGCCCGGCATTCTATGTAGGACTCACTAAGAGAAAATTGAAACAAAGAATTTACAACCATGTCTATGACATCAGACAACATAAAGAACAGAATGCGTTAGCGAAACATGTCATGGAATACACTACACACATGTTTAACTTCAGAGTCCTACAAATAGTTAAACACAGCAATAGAGGGGGTGACCATATGAATTTATTAGAGAGCATTGAACTACAGTGGATTTTTAAGTTAAGGGCCGATCTACCACCGGGCATTAATCAATATGTATCCCTTAGATCAGTCCTTAAGAGCAGGTAGTACCTGCTCTATTCATCCTCCACATTTTAGACCCTTAGTGGATTAGAAGGTTCTTATTTGTTTTTGTAGCCATGATTTTTATGCCTATACAGTTCATTATGTGTATGATAGTTTTGTATTAAGTATTTGTTGATTTCATCATGGTTTTTATATAAATTATGCATTTTATCATTCATCTCTTAAATATATATGTTATGTCCGTTGTTTGTAGGTCATATATGTTATAGGTCTGTACAGTATATTTATATCTATAGGCTGTGTGGCTGTGCTACCAATATTTAGCATTTCATTAATAACATCAAAGTATGTATGGTGTCTTTAAAGCTAGAGCTCTCATTCAGCATTTAATTGCTTAATTGCTTAATTAACTTGCATTCAAATACTGATTGAGCTTTCTTAGGGTATTTAAACTCACTGTTTCATTGTTAAAATAGATCTGAAGAAGCGTGTGTTACTACACGCGAAAGCGCTTATCTCCTTCTGTGCTGTACTTTCAATAAAAGACTCTGAATTTTACAAGTTGGATTTTCGAATCTTTATAGGATTGTTACAGGATTTTGTGCTGTGGTGAGCCTTCCAGTGTTTGGTTTTTTCACGTTTCATTGTTTCTCTGGAGACTCGGAGTGTGGTTTGGTTTCTTTTTGCTGATTCTTTGTTTTTTATTATTCATCAAACTTACTTTAGCAAAAGCTCAATCCAACAAATTTTCTCAAAGAGAAAGGAAGTAGTTGGCCATTATTGGGAATTTGCCCTTTTTCCCACTGTAATGCAGTCTTGGAGTAGGTACATTTAGTTAGGGTGGTGTGGGGTACAGTTGCTAGCTGACCCACTAGTTTCTTTCACTGTGAGAAAATTCACTGAAACGATTGTTCGTTGAAGTGAGCTTTCACTAAAGTGAGTTTGATAAATAGGGATTTGACAAATAGACTGTTTAATGAAGTGATATAGACCTGAAAAAACATGTCTGTGATTCAGAAACAAAGGCAGCCTACTGAATGGGTCAACAGCAGCCAGAGAAAATGTTTACATTTGTGCAGATCAGTAAGATGTGAATTAAGGTATAAATTAATTTCTGTAAATCTACTAATTAGGGCTCTGAATACATTCTACCTGTTATTTCAAAATCTATCCTCAAGGACCTCTTAATTTTCACTACTTCTTACATACATGGAGGGAATGGGGTCCAAATAGAGAGATGAAAAGTCAGCAAGCAAAGGACAGTAGTAGTGATGAAATTGAATTCATCCTCAAGTCTTAGTGAGTACCTTCATGAGGTGGACCCCATTTTCACAAAACCTCTCCAAGATGACACTGATATATAGACTGTATTTATATAGCATATATCATGAATAGAAGTAAGTAAAAAAAAAAAGACAGCTGGGTACACAAGACCCAGATAAAAAAGTGCTCAATCCTGGTAGGCGTACTGGTGCCAGGATTGAAAACGATGACAGTGTAGAATCCTCAAAACATGAAAACAGCACTACAACGGGGTTAGGCCAGGCCCAGGGGGAGGATGGCCCCCTTGTTATAGAAGGAAATAGTAGTCCAGAAAAATCACAAAAACTGATAGGCCAAAGAAGGGCCATAAAGATGATAAAGTGGACTATTGAGGATAAGAAAGAAATTATGTATTATTATTATTACTACTATGTAAAAAGCCCAGAATTTACAGACATAAGATATACAAAATGATTAAGAGAGAAATTAGAGGAAAGAAAAATTTTCAGACGTTTCAAATGATAATTTGTGTTCATTAATCCAACAGATTTGTGAAAAACAGTATATAGATCAAGAAACCTTGATCTGTTTGGAAAAAGAAGCATCTGAAAAAGTCTGAAAATATAAACAACAAAACCAAGCAATATTTGAAAAATATAAAAAAGAAATATGGACATGGGAATGAAAGAGAGATTTGATATGGTACAGTATTTATGCAAAGGAGAAAGCCAAATTAATCAATGTAAAGAAAGTAGCCCCAAAGATATTTGAAGAGAAATACAGGCAAAGCATCCAGATTTGGAAAATTTCACAATAAAAAAAAATAATATCAAAAAGATGGAATGTACAAAAGAAGATCAGTAAAGTAGAAGTTAAAAAAAGAAGTTGAAGTTATGGAGTGTCTGCAAAGTAAAGGATGTCATGTAGAAGGTCTAACACAGGTTACATCACAGCAAGATGAGTGAGTCCCCAAAGCAGGGATAAACAGGAAGATCAGGAAACATATGAAAAAGAAATATTGACATGGGAAAGAAAAAGAGATTTAATATGGTGTAACATTTATTCAAAGGAGAAAGCAAAACTGACTAATACAAAAAGAGTAGCACCAAAGATATTTGAAGAGAAATACAGACAAAGGAATCCGGACATGAAAAACTTTACAATACAAAAAATAAGAAGACAAAGAGGAAAAGTAGAAAAAGAGATTAGTAATGGAGAAGTTAAAGAAATAGAAACTGAGGTTATGGAGTACCTGCAAAGTGAAGGATTCAGTGTAGAAAATCTAATTCAGAATGCACCACAACAGGATAGAGTAATGGATATCCAAATTAAGGGGAAACCAGTGGAACAGGAAGCAATTGAGCAGGTTCCATATGAAGATAATTTGGAGCCTTCCAGAGGAAACCTGTATAAATGTTCACTTGAAGCTAGACAACAAGGGAAGGAACAGGAAACTGTGGAAACTCTGATGCAGTCAATGTTGAGGTGTGATAGGCCAGTAAGTTCCCATATGATAGAGCAACGGACTGCACAGGATGAAACTGATGAGAATGTGTCACAGGAAGATGCTATAGAACCTTCTATAGAATGCCTGCAGGAATTGGAAAACAAAGGATATGCCCTCAGTTTGGAAGAAAATAAGCTAAGAAAAGAATTGCTTGATTTAATAGACATGGACAGATATATCAAGATCTATGAAAGAAATAGATTGCAGAAGGTTAATAAAATCCAAAAAGTCAAAAGTCTGATAAAACAAATGAACACAGTAATTAGGACTGTTCATAGAGATCCATGCGATACAACAGAAGTAAACAGGATATATTACTGTGCAACTAAATTAATAACTGATAAAGTTCTACCACAAAAAACACAGGGAAAGGAAGGGGAGAAATTGAATACCATCATGAAAATATTTAATAGAAACAATTATAAAGCAATTAAGACAAGTGTCACTGTTAGAAGACTATAGAAGAGGGAATACATCAACAAAAATACTAAGAAAGATAGATATGATAAAAGCAATGCTCAATATTAGAACAGATCAGGATCTATCATGTACTATCGCAAATAACAAACTAAAAATTTCAGCACAGGTGGAAAAACTTAGAAGATACGAAGATAAATATAAAGGAAAAGTGTAAAATAAGCAATTTATTGATGACCCCAAAAGGTTTTATAGAGAACTGGGAAATAAGGTCAAAGGAATTGAAAGACCACCAAAAAAAGAAGAAATGGATACATTTTTGGAAAAGTATCTGAAGATCCTGTGGAACATAACAAAGATGCAAACTAGATAGAAAAAGTAAAAGAAAGAATAAAAAGTTTAAAGGGACATGATATGAAATGGGATGAAGTAACAACTAGAGAGATTGAAACAAAGTTAAGAAAAGCCTCTAATTGGAAAACCCCAGGCCCAGATGCAGTACCTAACTTCTGGTTAAAAGTATTAACATCTTTGCACGAAGATTTAGCCATGAGTAAGACTTATTTATATGTGCACCCAGAACAGACACCAACAAGGCTAACAGCAGGAAAAACAATGTTCCTACTTAAGAGTGAACCTGCAAGCTACCCTAAAAATTATAAACCAATAACTTGCCTGCCAACGACGTATAAACTATATACAGAAACTGATGCAGACAGAGTTTATATAATTTAGAAGAAAACTCATTTATGGCAGTAAAACAAAATGGCAGTAAAAGAAAGTCATATGGAACAAAGGATCATTTGTTGTTAAGTAAAGTCATAGGGGAGAACTGTAAAAAGGGGAAGAATCTAAGTATGGCATGGATTGACTACAAAAAAGCATTTGATAGTATCCCTCATTCATGGATAAAAGAATGCTTAAAAATGTATACACCCCCACACTGATTTACTGCATTTCAGTGACCATCAAACAGTGGCAGACTACTTTGCAATTAAGCCATGATAAAGGATTAATTGTTATCCCAGGGATAAAAATTCAAAGGGGTATATTGCAGGGTGACTCTCTGTCACTGTTACTATTCTGCCTTGCCCTTAATTCATTAAGCTGTTTACTCAACAGCTTAGGCCATGGCTATAATCTGGCTCCTACAAAGCAACAAAGTGTAAAGACTTCTCACCTTCTCTTTGTCGATGATTTAAAACTGTATTGCTCATTAGATAAGGAACTGAAAACACAACTGCAAGTTGTCAAAACTTTTTCAGATGATATCAGAATGTCATTTGGTCTTGATAAATGTGCAAAAGCAAACTTTAAAGCAGGAAAAATGCAACACCAGGGAAATATCAGTTTAGGACAAGAATGTGATATAAAAGAACCTGAGCAAGAAAGAGTGTATAAATATTTGGGAATTGATGAAGGATCAACAATAAAACATGAACAAATGTGAATAAAACTTAGTAAGGAATACTTCAGAAGACTTAAATTACTCCTGAAAACAGCACTGACATCTAGGAACAAAATCCAAGCTATAAACCAATTTGTTCTTCCTGTCCTAACTTACAGTTTTAGAGTGATTGACTGGCCCCAAAAACATGTTGCATAGATTTAAAAGGAAAACAAGAAGGATGCTTCATGCTCACCAAATGATTTATAAAAATCATTGCATACCTAGATTATATATTCCCTGTTCCGAAGGAGGGATGGGCCTCCTTGAAATTGATTATATGTACAGATCTGCAATTGTGGGACTCCACACATATCTGCTGACCTCAAAAGACCCAAATGTAGTGAAAGTTTTGAAACACGAGGAGAATAAATCTAAGATGACTTTTCTGCTTAATCTAGCAGAAGCTTATCGGCATCAAGCAGGAATGAAAATCAAACCAGAAGTAGATAAAAATCAAGCATCAACTAATGTGCCAAAAAACTAAAGAAAGAAGATAAGGTGACAGATGAGAAGGCAAGAAATGTGGAAAAAGCATAAATATAGTTACAAGTATAGAAAACTTCTGGAAGAACCTCATGTTAATCAGAAATGAACACAGGAATGGTTAAGGAGAGGCAAATTCAAACCAAGAGATGAAAGGTTAATATTGGTGGCCCAAGATAGTAGGTTGCGTACATGTTGGTTTATAAAGTCCATTGAACATGTGGGAGAAACAGACAAATGTAGGTTTTGTTAAACTGAATTGGAAACAGTTGCACACCTCATTACTGGTTGCAACATACTAATGGCAGAAGGACTGAAAGACATAATAATGTGGCAAGACTGTTGCACTGGGGATTGTGCAAACATTATGATATTGATGTAGCCGAAAAACACTGGAAACATGAGTCACAAAGCATCATAGAAAATGAGGAAGTCTACATCACTTGGGGTCATCCATTACCAACAGTTCAAAAGATAGATGTTAGAAAACCAGATATAGTGGTCCAAGAAAAGAAGGCAAGAGTAGCATTGATCATTGAAATCACCACACCCAGTGACTACAGTGTCTTGCATACAGAGAGACACAAAGTCAAAAAATATCAGGATCTGCAGGCAGAAACTCGGGCAATGTGGAAGAAAGATATCTAAACAGTCCCAATAGTAGTAGGAGCAACGGGTCTTATAAAAAAGAATTTACAGTCATATTTAGATATGTTTCCAATACATGTAACTCCATATGAACTGCAGCAGGAGTCATTACTGGGCACATTGCAGGTGCTGCAAAGAGCACTACTGGCTGATATAAAAGATTGAAACACTACTAATTTCATGAACTTTAATCATACTTTGACTTAGGAATGGCGTCCATTCCCGTCATGGTATTAGAAACCCAAAAGACAGAGAAATTAAAAAAGAAGAGAAAATATCATACTTGTAATTTTAATGCTGATTTTATAGCAGCCTAAGATGACCTTCTCACCCATTAATTAACTTCTTCTGCTTTACACAACATATACATCTAACTACAAGGATTGACAAGGCAGCAGGGAAGGAATGCATACTTGACTGTTTTCATACTCTGATAATATAACTCATGCAATGATCATGCTTGATTCTGTCAGCACCAATAACCTTGTGTTTGCCATACAGAGCCATACAAAGAAAAACAAGACTTGACCTACAGTATAGATAGACATTAATAAAGATACCGTCATCTTAACATTAAAGAGAACTAGCTGGAGTCTCTTTCCCAAAACTACTTCAATTAAACAATGCTCTAGATTGCTGTATTAGTTACTGATGCTTGAGTAATAAAAAATTAGAAGTGGTCTTGGATAGAATGAGTGACAACAGTAGCTCAAAAAGTCACAGGAGAGAAGATCACATGTCATTGAAGAGATAATTTCAAAATGGGCTTGAGGGCTTCCAGACCATGGCCATTACAATGACAGTTATCCTGCAGCTGCTGAGAACATAAGCTATTCCTTACAGACATCAGTCATTGCTTATCAATAAAAATGACAACAAAATGTACAACTGAGCTAAATCTCATTTTAGAGATAAACGATTTTAAAACTTTTACATCAGAGCATAAAGATGTTCTTTTTACTGAAGCTGGAGGTCAATCTCTCAAAGAAGTTGCTTAGAATGTTTTACTCCTTAAATCAAAGACTGAAAAAACTAGATAAAGAATGTACATTAATTTATGTCGATTGCTTGCATTACCCATGTCACCGAACTTATTGATTGTCATTATTTATTTATTTATTTATTTCACATTTGTTACCAGGGAGAACTGACTAGACTGGTAGCACATTTTCAGCAGAGGCCCAAGGAGAAAAGCTCCACATATAAACAATATGAAGTTTTTCAAAAAAGTTGAAAACAATGCAGCTTTTAGACAAACAATCAGAGACAAGTACAATCATTACAATAGTTACAGGATCAATACTTAAAACCAACTGTTTGTTTTCACAAAATTAAATAACACAGACATACTAGTATTTATAAAGTTAGTGTACAGAAGTCAATGATCATTATGTATTTTTCTTATGTGGTGGGTTGTGGTTTAAAAGGGATCATTAATCCAGCCCACCTGTAACTAAATAAACAAGTAAATAATAACAGTTTAATCTCAACTAGAAAGCTAGATAAAGACCAAGAAAACAGAATTTCCTGCTGAAAGAATACATGTAGCATGTACCCCTGATACTCCTATAAAATTGCACTGCAGCAGTGCAATGTATTTTTCTGCTTGGCATATAAAATGTTACAGAGTAAGGGGCATGCAGAAAACATATGACTGAAGTAATGTACATTGTCAACATATGCCATTACTAGGAAGGGGTCTAGTTATATGGGAATGTCCAGATCTGCATCTTTTTACACACATCAGACAGCTGCATGTTTATTAACCATGCTCATGTGTGGTTGTAAAAATCTGATAAGAGCACAACATACTTCACCAGCTGGGTTTGTCTGTGTCGGACAAACAGATGGTATAGATAGCTGGCATGCTGTGCGCATCAGTATGGCCATGGCACTATATTGTCATTATAGCAGAGTGGCATTCTGTTCATTTATAATGTCAGTGGCATGCACAGTAACTGCGGCACCACTATCCATGGACACACACAGGGCAGTACTGGTACAGCAGTTATAGAGATTTAGTTAGTATGCAGTGTATAACTGGTACTGCTGCTTCTCTGAGACACCTCAGGCAAACTACATTATGACTGCATGCATGACAGCTAATTAGAGTTGCACTAGCCAACTAATCTCACTTTTTGTTTTCAGAATGATAACTTTTTAGTTTAACAAACTTTTTCTGTTGCATATTTGTTTTTACTAAGAAGCTAAATCCACTCCTCATTACTTTAATATTTTCCTGCATATCCAGTAACCACAGTAAATACGCTGTGTGTCATTGATTGATTGTCTCTGTATGGTACAGGTTTACACTACAGTTCATATTGCTTTATTGTTACATTTTGAGTCGGTATTTTTTCATCATTTGTTTTTGAATAGTGCAGCTACAGAATTTTTTCCCAGTTTCATTTCTTTCTTTTCATTGATTTCTACTGTGTTCAGCAATATTTATCTCTGGATTACTCATCTGACACATGTTCACCAAGTACAGAGATTTCTTAATGTACATTTCCTTACTTCTTTTACTGGAAATGACATTATTATTTTATTATTTAATTTCTTCTTTCCTATATACTTCAAATACACTTGATATGAGTCTTCTGAGTTTTCATTTAATTTGTTAAGCAATGGACTAGGAGGAATACTTTTTTTTAAAGTACAGTACGAATGAAAAACCTTGACATAATAATTATGTATGATTCTCTTATGTTTTCGTTATTCTTGCTGAGTGTTGTAAACTATTATAAAGCCTTGTTACAGATCTAGATATGGAATGTGTTAATGAAGGGGTCAAAAACATCCTGTAGTCTTTAGCATTTGTTTTTTAATGCATTTTTCAAATACTTTGGAGAGGGAGGATACGATTGCCATAGGTCTAAAGTTAGCGGCGTCTATTGAATTTCTTCCTTTATATAGAGGGATAATGTGTCAGTTGTTTTAGAGAGAAAGCAGTTGAGATTCCTGGACTGACCTATTTTTAAGGACTGAGACAAGATAGGCAATGCTATTGGCTGCTATTTTAAAGTACACACTTGGAAGGCCAGCAGCTGAAGTAGTGCATGATTGTGCCAAAAAAAAAAGTCTGCTGTTTTAGTGTGGCTACCCTAGCTAGGATCTGTTCCCCATCTCTGCCACACAGCTCTTCAGGTAAAGGCATTTACAGCCATAAGAGGTACTCTAACAGTTTTGGGAAAGTGACTTGGTAAATGGTACAAAGAAAATCAAATTGCAGGGCAAAGACAAAAAGATGAAGACGTCATCAAACACCATTCATAATGGATGCCAGAAGCAACCTGATGACTGGTTCACAGAACTGGAGGAATATTCCAGCAGCTTCTGACCGAAGAAAATCCCACAGAAGTTGTACTGCTCCATACGCAGTCTATGATGAAAGATGAAGATCCCACTCCAGAAGAAGTAAGAACAACAAAGAAAAGTAGTCAGGGAAAGCAGTTGGCTCAGATGAGGTCAAGACATGTATGTTGGGTGAACTCCAACTGCCAAAAGTTCAAAAACTGTGTAACAAAGGCAAACTACAGCAAAGAAGAACCAACAAACTTTGGTTAACAACTGTTTAATCCACGTTGAGTGCTTTCTTCCCCCAACACAAGGGACTTCATCAGAACAATTCCATATAATTCAACCCAGCCTTATATAGTTACATAATTAATTAAAATCCCTATTAGTCACTAATTATTTAATTAATTACATTAAAATGATTTTACCATTAAAATTCATACATAGGACAATATTCATAGTTAAACACAACCCTAATAAATAATTTATTAAACACATAAATACTCTTTAACCTCTAAATGTATATAAAACTTATTCTAAAAATATTTTATTATTATTACTGCTAATAATGTAGTGCCTATTGTTAAATTGACACCAAAGTATTTTTTTTTAATTATCCTAAAATGTTTTTTAATTTTAAAATACAGGAAATGCTGATGGCTTCATTAATTCCTGGATATTCTGTTGCATTACATTGCAACTGCCATCTCAGTTCACAAATATCTAAGTATATATCCAAACATTTCCCTTGTGGGTCTTTTTCTAAATGCTGTACAATCAAAAACTTAAAAGCATGGTCCTTGCTCTCATTAATATGTCTAGTAAGTGCATTAGTCACCCTACCATGCTTAATATGTAGCAGGTGTTCCCCTATTCTATTCTTAAAACATTTACTAGTTTTTCCTATGTGGAATATAGGGCAATTTTGGCACTTTGCTATATAAACTACATTTTGGGTGTTGCAATTGTAATGACCAATCAATCACTATAGATTTGCCATTCAGAGAAATATTTTCACCCATTTCTAATATATATGAACAAAATATATACCTCTTGAATTTAAAGTTCCCCTTCATCCTATTAGTACCACTTCCACTATAATGTTTATATTTATTTATTGCAGTTGGTTTACCAGGATAGTTATTTTCCAATATATTTTTAAATGAGCTATCCTTTTTAAAAATTATTTTTGGTAACTTTCCTACCTTTTGTCCCACATTATAATCAAAATGTAATATGTCCCAATTATTTCGGATTATTTCACTAACCTCATCTGTTCGAGCTGTACATAAGTTACTATATTTTACCAGCTAGCCTTTTTCCTTCTACAGTTGGTTTCTGGTGTTGGTTGGTTCAGTTGTTTTGTGTTGTTGGCTGGTATGGAGGAGATCACAGAACATTCACAAGCTTCATTGAACAGAGAAGAATTTACCAAACTACAGATGGAGGTATATTCCCTTAAGTCAGAAGTCACCAGACTTATTGAGTTAGTGGGCAGGTCGCTGATGTCCCCCAAGGCAACAGAAGGAGCTGGATGTGAGCGTACATCTACTGTCAAGCGTACACTTATTACTACAGGTGTTGACACCAGTACTCAGATGGATATTCCTAATGTTCAAGTGGTCAACACAGAAGAGAGGGGTTCTATGCAGGACCTGCCGTCTACAAATTACAGGAATACGAACATCAGTCCCACCTTGGAGAATGAATTTACTTTTGACTTTAGTTTATTTCACACTAGAGAATAAGCTGAATGAAAAGGGGTGAGACCTAAATGCCATAATGGCATGAAAACTTATTCTGCTGTCACCAGAACTCGCATTGAAAAATTAAAAGGTACTGTTGATAATAGATTTGTATCCAGTTTCTTAGGAAACAATTATCATAAACATAATAAAAAAACAAATGGACATGTTTCAGGTGGCATGAACAGGACAGTGGGCCAACATAATTATGACTGTCTTGATTTATTTTTAAGGGATGAATATGATTTTGGTACTAATGTTGAACATGGTAGTGGTCAAGATGAAGCAAGACAACATGCCCCTTTCAAGGGCTTGATAAGTGACTCAATTAATATGCTTGGAAAGAAATTATTAAATATAAAGAATGTTAAAATAGATAATGCATATTTAGCCAAGTGTATTTCTTTGCAAATAGTACCTAAAGGCCTTAGATTTTTTAAATTACCCATGGGCCTGGAATACAACATATGTACTATTAATGTATTTAATAAAATGTTTGATAATTTTGGCATAGAATATATGAATATGCTTATCAAATTCAATGATGAGAAATTGTCTACCCTGATTTGAGAGGTTGAGAAATTGAATCAAGATATAGTAAATGATATATCGTTTACACAGTGGAAAGATTTATATGACAAACAGTTCTACTATGCTGAACAAAAGGCCAAAGGAATATTCAACAGGAAGAATAAGAAAATACAGAGAGATGCAGAGTTATATTTCCAAAATAAAGCTTACATATGGCCACAGGATAGAACTTCCATTGACAACACAGTATATAATAGAAACAGAGGTAAATATTTCAATAAGGAAACTAATTTTCAGGGGGGCAGATTTTACCCCGCGGCAAAAAATCAAATAAAATAGTTGAAGCAGACAAGTTTCTTAAACAATTTTCAGTATGTGACATATCCTATAGTATGCACACGGTTGAGATTGACAGTCAAGATAGTAAACAGTGTCCAGAACATAATGATAGGAATAAAACCCAAGTGGAAAACATTATTCATACTTACAATGGGTTTAAGGTGTTTAATTATACTGATATGAACATTACACCAGAATTTTTTACATTATTTAGTAAAGGTATGAAATTTATTCCATCTACGGGTTTCCAACTTGTGGATATTATTAAAGAAGTCAAATTATTTTGTCGAAGACTCAATTTAGCTATGCAGTTTAGAGAACATAACACGCAACAAGGACCGACTGAACATTTTGGATTAAAAAAGAAAAGTACGTATATACCCATATCAAATAATCAAGTGGTTAATTATGAGAAGATGGTGTGTCATGATATTTATAAATTTAAGAAAAGTTTTAAGACCAACAGTAGTTATAAGCTAGATATTGAGGACAATTTGAATGAAGTAGAATGACAATGCTTAAATCAATTTATTAGTAATAAGGATATTAGATTAATGAAACCCGACAAAGGGGGCGGAATTGTGATATATAATACATTTGATTATGTTAATGAAATACATAATATTTTGTATTCATCAAATAATTATGAAGTGGTATCGTTAAATGAGATTAATATTGATTACAAAAGAATTGATCTAACATTAGAAGAATATTTTATTGATCATAGAATTACCAGTGAGGTCTACCAATATTTAAAAGTTGAATATCCGACTCTGGCTACTATTATAGGAATTCCCAAAGTACACAAGTGTATCACCCAGCCTCCTTTTAGGCCTATAGTTACTGGTTCAAGATCCAAAACATATCCTTTAGGAGTCGCCATTGATAGATGGGTAAAGCCTATTTATGAAAAAATCTCTCACTTAATAAAGGATTCTTGGGCGTTTCTTAGTCAGCTTACATCAGACATATGGAATAAGGATCTCATTTTCATTACCATAGACGTAGTGGATCTTTTTTCATGTATCCCTAAGGATATAGGTTTAGAGTATTTCAGTAATAGTCTGAGAAAGTTTTCAAACATGGACTGGGACCGCATATGCCTTATGGTAGATATTATGGGACTAGTTTTGGACCATAATTATATACATTTTCAAGGTGAATATTTTAGGCAATGCAAAGGTGTGGCCATGGGGGCCTCTTGTTCCCCTGTTTTTGCCAATCTAGTCATGTTGGAATGGGAAACAGTATATGTGTTCAAGAGCCAATTTTATTCCAATATAGCATATTATACACAATATTTGGATGATTTATTCATCTTATGGAAGGGCTCAAAAGATGAGATTCATTCTTTTATGGAATTTATTAATAGTACAACAAATTTTTTTAAATTCACTCATAACATCAGTGAGAGTGACATAGCATATTTGGACACATATATTAGCCATTCTGATAAGGGATTTATTTCACAAATTCATAGGAAGGAAACCTTTTCAAATGACTATATTGAATTTAATAGTTATCACCCTCCCCATATATTCAAAAATGTTTACAAAGGACAATGTATTAGGGCAGCTCGTATGTCATCTACTAGAGAAATCATGAATAGGGAAGTCGACCGAATAAGTAATATGTTTAGTAATCGAGGATACCCCTCTGCCCTATTATCACAAGTTTCCAACTATGTAAAGAATGAATGGGGTAAAAAATGTCCACCTTTATTGGGCAAGTCATTAGATTTTATGAAGATTCATAATAGAAACAAGGGATATGACGATGTAGGTATATGTTGTAATCGAGTTTGCGTCTCGATGTATACTCCTTACACAAAGAATATTAGAGATATTTTAAGACAGCATTGGAACTTAATAACTGTAAATGATGATACAGCTTCCGTTTTGGGAAATTATCTGAGCTTTGTATATAAAACAGCACCCAACATTAAAAAAATATTGGAAAAAGCTTCTAAACAAAAAACTGTACATAATACAAAGCTCTCGATGGGAACTAGAAAATGTGGTACTTGCAAACAATGTCATGCCATAAATGAGGTTGGCAATATTAAGTTAGGAGATATCAACAAGACTAACATTAAATGCAAAGCAGGAAACTGTAGCACCAAACAAGTTGTATATATTGCTATATGTTATGCCTGCAGCGCATTCTATATAGGCAAAACAGAGAGAGCCCTTAGGAAACAAGTATATGAACATATTTGTAAGATAAAGATCAAAGACAATAACAATGCACTTTATAAACACATATCCATATATGGTGAATCACATGGTTTTAAATTTGCCATTATAGATCACATAGAAGTATTTACTTATGGGGGAAATTGGAAAGCACTTTTAGCCATGAAAGAAAGCAAGTGGCAAATTTTGACAGATGCCATTAGGTTACCTGGCATAAATGAAAATATAAGTATTAAACCATTTTTAATTATGGCATAGATATATCATGGATGTTGCCATTGCATTTTGATTCTTGTTGACTTGTTACAATTTATGAGCACTAGTCATGCAAGTTTTACCATTTCACTATTATATATATTTGGAGTATGTTTCAAGATGAAGTTAGTATGTATAGAGTAGATTTTATTTTATTTATCATAATTATTTTTATTTATTTATATCGTCATTATATTTATAACGTCATTTTTATATCATCACACTGGATCTGTTGAAATGCTTAGCTGTTTTTAGCATAGTAGTATGTATATATGGAGTTATTATGACTATGTCTCTTTAAGAGCTCCATTTCCTTTTGAATTTATGGCGCCAAAAAGATTATTTAAATGTGAACTGGAAGTACTCCATTTTGGTTCTGAGGAAGTCTGATTTTTAACAGATGAAAGCGCTAAACCTTATTTTCAATAAAAGATTCGTTTTTATCATTACGAGTGGATTAAGCCTGAATTTTGGTGGAACACTAGTGTTGGCTATACGGGTGTTATACTCTGTTCGAGCTGTGGAGAAGTTACTATATTTTGCCAGCTAGCCTTTTTCCTTCTACAGTCGGTTTCTCATTGGCATCCTGATTAAAGGTGGTTATAAACCCAGCACTATAATTTTCTTTCTTCTTCTCCGGGCCCAAAATAGGTAATACACCATTACCACCATTAATGTTCCTAAGAATGGGCTTATATATCCCTTAATTATATTTATGTATGACCTAGTTGCTAATTTTATCCAGAAATTCTTGTGGGTACCCTCTGGTCTTGAACATGTGTAGAATAAATTGTATCTCTTCCAAAAATTTAACATCTGAGCTCACCATTCTGGTGGCCTGTACCAACTGTCCCTTTACAATTGACTTTTTTTGAAAATGTGGATGTCTACTAGAAAATTCTAAATATGAATTATAAAATGTCGGTTTTCTATAAATTCTTGACTTTAATTCATTGCTGTCACTATTTATTGTTAAATCCACGTCTAAATTTGAAATATTTGTTGCGCTATATACATAAGTAAACTGCAAAAAATCAACTGTATAGTTAATGTATTCATAAAATTGATACAACTCATGTTCAGTACCTTTCCAAATTATAAAAAGGTCATCCAAAAATCTAGTGTAATATGCTATTTTAGAATAAAAGGCCCCTTCCAATATATACTGTTGTTCCCAATAAGACATGACATAATTTGCAAACACAGGGGCACAAGATGCCCCCATTGCTACCCCTGTGCTTTGCTTATACTATTGTCCTTCAAAATAAATATAAATATTTTGTAATACTATTTCCATTAATGTCATGTATACATTTATCTGGTCTGGATCATATATGCCAGTTTTTTTAAACTGGGCCTCCAACCACTCTAAACCTTCACCATATGGCATAACTGTGAAAAGACTACACACATCTACAGTGACTAATAACATGTCTTTTTCTATCTGAACTCTCCCTACCTTTTGCAGGACTTGCCATGAAAGGCTGTCAGACCAACTTGTAATTTAACATCCGGATATTTACTAATAAAGCATGTTTTTGTCCATTTCCCATCAACAATAGGTCGAAATTTTGGGTCTCTTAGTCCTTTATGGACCTTGGGTATCCGAAATATATTAGGTATCATGGGGTGTTTATTTAACATATAACTATGTTCATCTTCACTAATTTGTCCTTGGTATAGAAAAAGACCCACAAGGGAAATGTTTGGATATACACTTAGATATTTGTGAACTGAGATGGCAGATGTGATGTAATGGAACAGAATATCCAGGAATTAATGAAGTCATCAACATTTCCTGTATTCTTAAATTAAAAAAACATTTTAGGATAATTAAAAAGCACTTTGGTGTCAATTTAACAATCGGCACTACATTATTAGCAATAATAATAAAATATGTTAGAATAAAACAAAATGTTTTATATAAATGTAGAGGTTAGAGAGTATTTATGTGTTTAATAAATTATTTATTAGGGTTCTGTTTAACTATGAATATTGTCCTATGTATGAATTTTAATGGTAAAATCATTTTAATGTAATTAATTAAATAATTAGTGACTAACAGGGATTTTAATTAATTATGTAACTATATAAGGCTGGGTTGAATTATATGAAATTGTTCTGAAGAAGTCCCTTGTATTGGGGGAATAAAGCGCTCAACATGGATTAAACAGTTGTTAACTAAAACAAACTCAGAAAGGTTAGAAACACAAACCAAAATCTTGTTTCAAGAGTCCAAAACACCTTGTAGCATAAAATGAATCCAGTGAATTGTAAATGTTGAATAAAAACCTTTTAATGTGATCGCCTTCATTCACATAAATTGAATGAACTTCATCAGACAAGTAAAAGCTGTACAAGTAAGCACTTAAACGCATTTCTCAGTAAATGACATCACAAACCCACCCTAAAAAATACCATGTGATTTTTACTTCCTTACTAAAATCAATTATAGTAACTATATGTGATATTATTCACATTAATACAATATATATATATATATATATATATATATATATATATATATATATATATGTAAATATATATGTATATAAATAAGCAATAATGAAAAATAGCATACATATATTTTCAGATTTGTTCCATGTTCATCTCAATAGTGACTTAAATTTTAAAATACATTTCAGAGAGCAGTAGTCATTTAGTCTGGGATATGAATGTGCATTGAGTCTTAGCTGCCATAAGAGCTCATGTTCTTCTAATTTCAAAGTCCACGCCCCCCCCCCCCCTAATGCTGGGTACTACCTGCTCAATGATCAAATATTTAAACTGATCATTAGGTTCATCCATAATATGCCTAGCCAAGGCATTTGTACTATTTTGTTTGTTTATGCTATATTGATGTTCATAAAGTCTCTGTTTAAAGTGTCTTTCTGTTTTCCCTACATAAAAACAGATACATGATTGACACTGCACTAGGTAAACTACCCATTTAGTGTTACAATCAAATCTACCCTCTAAAGTATACTGTTACTCCAAGACAGTAAAAGTTGTTGTCTGGATGAACTTGCTTTAGGGGCATCTACCACATTTTTTCATGCCTTTATATATATAGGGTATATAGGGTATATATATGTATATAAGGATTTATTGTATATAGGGTTTTAAATTGCTTTCTAGGATAGATTTAATATTGGGTCCTCTTCGATATGCTATTTTAGGCTTAGCCATTAGTTGAGACCTAAGGGTTACATCTTCATTTATAAGGGCCCAATTTGTGTTTAAAATGCTTCTTAGAGCACTTGCATCCTTAGAAAAGGTTGTTATAAAGCTAACATTATATTCATTTTCCACCCTAGGGTTTAAAATTTTTTATAATACAGTCCATGTCTATATTAACTTCAAATATATTCCTATTTAAAATCGGTTTGAAGTGGCCTGTCATTCGCTTCCTCTCTACTTCCACTAGGATATCATCCAAGAAGTGAGGTGGATAGCCCCGCTTAATAAACATATTCCTCAACATTTGACATTCACTGTCAAAATCATGATTAAGGGAACTCATTCTGGCAGCTCTTAAGAGCTGTCCCTTCACCACAGCCCTTTTTTTGATATGTAGGGTGGTTGCTGGTAAAATGAAGAGAATCTTTGGAATATGTAGGTTTTCTGTATATACAGGCTATGTACCTACTATTAATGCTGTCTTTATTCAATTTCACATCTAAATAGGCCATTTCATGCTTGTCAAATTGGAAAGTGAATTGCAAAAAGGATGTCATATTCAACATTTCCTCTAACAATTTATTAACTGTCTCTAAATTCCATTTTATTAACAAAAAAAAAGTCATCTAAAAATCGTGTATACCATCTCACATTGTTCCTAAAAGTGGTATTGGGAAACAGAAATTTCTTTTCCCAAAAAGCCATAGCACAATTTGTGAAGCTGTCCCTGCAAGGTGACCCCATGGCAATTCCACTTTTCTGCAAATAATAATTCTTGTTAAATAGGAAGAAATTATTTTCCAAAATCAGTCCTAGCAGATCTTCAATTACATTCAGTTCATTACCATCAACACCTTTCTTGGTCAGGAATTCCCTTACCCAACTAATACTCAAAGCCTGAGGTATAGCGGTATATATAGGTCTTTGACGTCTATTGTCAATAAGTCATATTCTGGATTGTATTCTACCTCATTTAATGTCTGTAAAAAACCCCAGGAATCCTTACAAATCTGGGATTCGGTAACCAGATGTTTCTTTAGCATCCCTTCTACCATTTTGGCACAGGCATATGTGATACTATTTCTTCCATCCACAATGGGTCTTAGTGGGGGGGGTTTCCAAATTTTTATGGATTTTGGGGATTTCAAATATTACAGGTGTTAAAGGGGCAGCCATTAATAAATAGTTACTTGTGTCAAGGCTAATCCTACCTTCCAAAAACAAGTAATTGACGATATTCTTAATTTTCAAAAATGCCCTATTTACTTCATTGATAATAACTTTTTCATATGCTTCACTATCTAGCATAGTTGACATCCTAAAATTGTAATCATTTTCTTAACTTTTTTATATGCTTCACTATCTAGCATAGCTGATAGCATAAAATTGTAATAATTTTCTTCCATGAAATCAACCCCCACCCTTATCAGGTTGCATGACATGTATGTTAAACAATTTTAATTCAAGTAAGATCCTGTATTTGGGAATATTGCAAATTGGCATCATGTTGTTTATAAATTGCCCTGGATAAAACATTTCTGAAATCCATTTCACAAAGTTTCTCAAAAATACCCAGAGTTACATGCAGTGGGGGGGTTAAACAGACTTGAAATTCTATGTTCACTTGTTGTTAAAGAGTTGCTACCCAATAGAAGATGCAAATTCAGTATACATAAATATATTTTTAATGAATTACAGTTCTAGAAATGTCTGCTCTTTTTGTAGGTACAAAAGAGAGCCCATGCGCTAAAACCTCTATTAATTCTGGTCCCACAGGTTTCGCAGTAAAATTATAAATTTTAAAGTCACCTTCTTTATTCGTATGGATGGTAACCCCTCCACCTTCATCTATATTAGCTGATGTCCCTTCTGAAGCTGTTATCTCTGTCTCCGAGTTTGTTTTCTCAATCATTGGTTCTTTGTTCCCTGTTGTCGGGTTTGTTGCCAGCCCTGGCCATTGTGAAAACCCTGATTCTGTGGTGATTGATTTGAATTGGGAAATACTTCCCATTCCCTCAGTCTACCATTCCAATTGGCTGACCCTCCATTGCCATCATCGGCCTCATTATTCTGCAGTTGTACACCTTCAGGGTTCTCACTTATAGGATTATTATGCCCAATGGCACCTGCAGGTTCAACATAATGCCAGATTTGTGAAGGTGGGGGAGGTGGATATACTGTACCATTTAGATATTCTTTTCGCTCTCTCTCAAGTTTCTTAATTTTTGCTTCCCTCAGTTTCTAAATAGTGTTGTCAATACTGCAAAATATGCGACTAAATTCAAACTTATAATGAGGGAAGTGGATATTAGACTTAATGTCAGTCTCCATTTTATTCAAGTCATTTCTCAAATTCTCCATTTGTACAGAATAATGTTTAATAAAAGTTTCCAAAAACTCTAGGCCCTGTTTTTTAAAAAGTCCCAATAAGTCACAATGAAAGACTGAATCTTTCACTAGTCCCGGGGGGTAGCACCACAGTCTCAAGCCCTTAGGGATATGGCACCTTTGCAGGCATTCCTGAAAGTAAGCAACTTCAAGTTGTAATTTCCTGTATTTCAAAAGACTGAAGTCAAACTTCTTTAACTTATTTACAATGCCATTGTCATTATTTAGCAGTATTCTGCTCAGCTGATTGTTGCTGCTGCTGAAAAAATCCAGGGTATTGAGCCATTCCTGTAGATTTGGTATAACATTCATGCCCCCCCCCCAGTATTAACTAGTTCATTTTCAATATTATTACTGCCATTACTACTATGGGGGCTGCTTTCACCATTACAGAACAAAGCAGCTGTATTACAAGCTGTAGTAAAGTTGAAATAACTCAAATTAGAAAGCAAGGACCTACCAGAACTCAGAAGGGGAGGTCCGGATGGTGGATTTGCATTGCTAGCGACATCAGTGCTGATTCTCCTGGCAAGATCATTCACCTAGTTAGAAAGTTGTTCAACCAACGCTGTTAATTTCCCGATAGCGCTGGTTTCTGACTCAGTAACTCCAGATTGAGTAAATAAAGGCTGTGAGCTGCCATTTCCCTCTTGCTCCATGACAAAAACACCAAGACCAACTCAGAAAGGTTAGAAACACAAACAAAATCTTGTTTCAGGAGTCCAAAACACCTTGTAGCATAAAATGAATCCAGTGAATTGTAAGTGTTGAATAAAAACCTTTTAATGTGAGCGCTTTCGTTCACATAAATTGAATGAACTTCATCAGGCAAGTAAAAGGTGTACAAGTAAGCACGTAAATGCATTTCTCAGTAAATTACATCACAATCCCACCCTAAAAAATACCATGTGATATTTACTTCCTTACTAAAATCAGTTATACTAACCATATATGATATTATTTACATTAATACAAAATAAATATATATATAAATATATATATAAATAAGCAATAATGAAAAATAGCATACATATATTTTCATTTTTGTTCCATGTTCATCTCAATAGTGACTTCAATTTTAAAATACATTTCAGAGAGCAGTAGACATTTAGTCCGGCATATGAATGTGCATTGATTGCAAGTGCTGGAGGGGATGATTGATAAGTGAATATGAAGAGCAGTAGAAAATAAGATAGGAGTATGGATTCAGATCAGGTTACAGCACAACTGATCTAATATTTGCAGTGAGACAGATAGTGGAGAAGAATCAGAATCACAATCACAGTTATTGTCCAAGTATGCATGCATACAAGGAATTTGACTCCAGTTTCAGTGACTCTCCTAGTATGAATTACATAAACAACATACATACAATTATTAAGAACAAGACAAATGACATACATGTAACTATTAAGAACAAGACAAAAAAGTAAATATACATATACATACACATATACATATACATACAAGGTGCAAACTGCAACTCAGTGCAAGAAATACTGAAATAAATTCTGAAAGAAACAAGTAGTAACAATATGTAAACAATACTGCAGAATCCTTGGAGGCTTGGGAAAAAGAATAACCCAACCTAATAAGCTAAGCTAACTGTTTATGAACTTGAGAATATTTTTGATAAGAAGAGTTCATGAACTTAAGAAGCTCGAGATAAACAAAGATTCCAATTGAGCATTCCTAGAGTTGGAGAAATCTTATGACAATATCTAAAGAAAGCTGATTTGCCCTGCCCTGCAATGGTTCAATGTCCCTAAAATGCTGTTAGAATTAGTGCAAACTATGTACAAGGAACCAATGACACAATTACTAACAATATTTGGAATCACAGAAGGGTTCCTAGTAGAAATGGGGTGCATCAGGGCTCAGCCCTCAGCCCACTGCTGTTCTTACTGGTGTGAATTACATTAACAAACAGGTTGGAGGGGCCAGATCAACAAAGCTGCTGTATGCAGATGATGTGGCATTACAGGCACAGTCTGAACAGGAACTTCAACAAACAACAAGGGACTGGAATACAAAACTGAGGGCACATTGCATGAAACTAAGTTACTGAGTACAGACAATATAGTTGTCATGGCAGTAAGTGTGGGGATCAAAGACGTTGAGAGTTTTCCATGTAATTTAATATTTGTTATTTGTTCTTCACATATAGTGCCAGAGATTTAACATGAAACAATGACAAGTTTTTATATTCTAACAATATTATCTTGGTTAAATAAAAACAGACAATAGGGACAGTGATAGCTTTAGATATCAGCTAAGCAAAATATTACAAATGCGAATGCTATAAATTCCAGTAAGCTAACATAATACTAGACTGCAATGTGTTTTTTCTCAGCACTTATTAAATAGCAACAAGCAGTGTAAGGCTGAGCAACCAAGTGCTCCGGATTGTGCAGAATGATCTGCTTTTTAGATGGATTTAACCCACTGTTCCGCACCAAACAGAAATTGTTCTGCTTTTTAATTTTTGATTGGCTCATATACCACAATTACAGCCAATCTGCATTGTGGTATACGAGCCAATCAAGTAACTGCTCCTGAGGCAAAGGGAGCTAATGAGAAGGCACAGAATGTAGCCAGTTACATGTTGCTAGTGGTTTTCTTCCCACTCAATACCTTCTAAAAGGGTATTGCAGTTGCTTCAGAGTTACAGACAAAGAGTTTTTCATCTGTGTGGTATTCTGGACAGTGTTGGTTTCTTGAGCTGAAGAGGACTTGCTTGAAGGTTCACTCCAATTATGGATAAGAGGGACAGGACAGATTGTATGAGGAGGCACTGGGTTGAATTGGAGTGGCTTTGCTTGGGCTGGGAAGGTGGTGGTGGTGGTGGTGGTGCTATTGGTGGACTGCTGTTGCTGCCCTTGGCTTGGATTATTATTTTCTTTTTCTTTATTTGTTCCTGGCTGCATTTGGTGGACTACTGGACTTGTGGAGTTGCAGCTGCTTTGTTTCCTTACTGGAGAGAGGTAAGTGGCTGAATGTGTAGTGTGTGGGAGTGATTAAACAAACACACACACAGGAGTAGGGCTCCAGATTTGTGCAGAATGCTTAGATGTTTTCTTCATATTTTTGGTCTGTTCCTCATAAAATGTGTGGTTTTCTGACAAATCTCTGAGGATTCAAGTCAGTAAAAAGTGACATACATTTGAGTTTCCGACTTCATATCCTTCAGAAAATGTATACCAACACAAATCCTATCAGCCAAGCAACTTTCTAAGTTTATAAGATGAATATTTAAAATGTGCCCCTATTTTTGGACGTTTGTCCCTCCATTATTTTAGGCTTTGTTCAGATTTCTTGCTCCAAGGTCCACCACTGATAGTGAACTGCAGTTCTCACACCTAAGCGGTATCTATGTCATTGCTTAAAGTATAACTTACTTAATTTTGGATTCTGTTTATGCTCTTCTCTTAGATCGTGTTTTTTATTTCTCTTCTCTCTAATTGCCCCAATTCCTTTGAATTTTACTTCTGTTTTTTATTCATCTAATTTTGCTTATTTTACTTATGTATTGACCAGTCCTTGATTTTGACTCCATTGTTAGCTCTGACACTTTTAATCCCTACTAAAACTGGTGACTTTTGGAGAAAAGATGGTATATTACACTTAACAAATGACAAGAATTAGAATTATAAACTTGTTTCAAAAAAATGTGTATTGATGTAATAGTGGCTAAATTAGTGTCCCTAATTAATTCTGGATTTGTTCTTGATTCTGCTATGATTTGTCCTTGACTGGTTGAGTCAACAGATTTAGTTGGAAAAAATGTGGAACATCTGGAAAAGCTGGTGCTGATGACTTTTTTTTATTTTAATAGTTACACCTGATTACAGTTATGGATCTATTTTCTACTGAGTATATTGTATTCTCTCAATGGTTTCTGCCAATTTTATTTACTTAACTTATTGACATTTGATTACTGAGGTAGTCTGAGTATGAATTGTCTGCTTAAATAAATGTTATTGGCTGTGTTTTTTAACTTTTGAGCAAGATGCAGCTTCCTTTTTAAGATGTATATTGATCAGTAATGCCATTTTCAGTGATATGCTTATTATGTAGCAAATGTAGGTCAATTGTAATGTTCCAGTAACTTTTTAAGGGAATTACTGTGCATTTTGTAATTGCACTGCAGTCTCAGTTTTGGACAAGTAGAGTGGTTCATTCTTGACTTTGTACATGAACTATGGGCTTTTCAATAAGGTGAGATGAGAATACTTTCATGCAAAATTGTGAAGAAAATATAGACTGAAGCAAACCTCAAATAAATTACATTCTTGTCACAAATGTACATGACTCCCTAACTTAATACATCTGGCAGAAAGCCCACTTCAGACAGACCCCTTGTGTGTAGTGCATTTACATGCAGTGTGAAAATAGGGTGTTCCACTTTTTGACCATTTGTCACACATTGCTAGGGTCTGTGGTCCACACTGGCCTCTTAAGAGGTTGAGACTATCCTGTAAGATAAAATAGTACGGTTACCATCTATTCCCTCTTTATGCAGGACTGTCCCTATCTGGACAGTTTTAGCCTGTAAGAAAACATGATAAATTGAAAAATGTCTTTGAAATGTTAGGACAAAACATTTCTTAAGGTTTCTTTAATAGTTGCATAAAGCAATTATTTTCATTTTGAAACATTTAAATATTATATGAAACAACATAAACAAATCAAGTTTATCAGGACTGAACTTTTATCTTGACAAAAAAATGAAATCCAGTCCTTTGTGCTGGTATGGGTATACAAAATCTTACATTTCCATAAAAATGCCAATCAATGAGTATTTGAAATGGTGGCAAATCTGTAGCATATTTTGAGTAAATGGGTTAGGAGTTTTTACCAATTATTTTTTTAGAAACTGAGTAGCTGAGTGACATTTCTTTGTAACAATGTAAAATGAACACAGAAAATTTATGACAACCTGGTTTTGATGGGGGAATTGTTAATGGATGCCCCTAAGAATGATTAAGAAAGGTCAGGCAATTCAGAATGCTAATTCATACAACCTCTGCCTTCCCTATTAATTAAATAGTCTGTCTGTCAGCAGTGATTATTGCATCAACAGAAACTCTGAGTGAACAAAAAATTACTTGACTGACATGTAAGTGAAACAGAAACTAAGCCTCGGAAATACAAAAACAAGTATTTGTCATAGTTGTGCTACAACAGAACTTTTGCACTGCATTTTGTACAATGATTTACCAACATCTATCTATAGGCATATAAAATTAAAATGTATTCAGCCAAATGGTTATTTGGTCAAGAAAGTAAAGTGGACAGTAATGATTTTTGTGTGACCAGCAGACTGTGTGACTGTATGACTGAATGATTGACAGTTTGGTCGACAAAGGTAGTTGCTTTTTGGTGTGGCTGGAAGTTTGTCTGTGTGTGTGTGTGTGTGTGTGTGTGTGTGTGTGTGTGTGTGTGTGTGTGTGTGTGTGTGTGTTAGGATTAGAGTAGTAGTTAGATAAACAGTGCATGCGTGTGTGTGTGTGTGTGTGTGTGTGTGTGTGTGTGTGTGTGTGTGTGCGTGTGTGTGTGTGTGTGTGTGTTTGTGTGTGTGTGTGTATGTGTGTTAGGATTAGAGTTAGGTCAGGTAAGGGGTTACATTTATGCAGCTGCAAGTATTTGTGGCTTGGAGTTACAGTAAGGATCAAGTGAGGAGGAGATTTAGAGTAGGTTAGGGTTTTGAATAAGGGTTAGGTAAGGGGATTGATTGATTTAGTGTGTGTGTGTGTGTTTGTGTGTGTGTGTGTGTGTGTGTGTGGGTGTGTAGGGGGGGGGGTAAATGTCCAAGCTATCTTTTGTGGTAGCAGTGTTAGTGAAAGCTTTTTTATGGTATGGTGCATGCTCGGGGTTAGGGCCAATGATAGGGAGAGGGTTAGCATGCATTGCTGAGGTGGGCTAAATTAATGGCTAGTACAGATGTAGTGGTGTGTGAGTATTTGAGGGTTAGGTTGAGGAAAAAGTGAAGGATTAGATTTAGTGTATTTTGTGTGAGTGTGTGTGTGTGTGTGTGTGTGTGTGTGTGTGTGTGTGTGTGTGTGTGTGTGTGTGTGTGTGTGTGTGTGTGTGTGTGTGTGTATGCGCGCGTGTGTATATCCACACAATATATACAGGTTAACAACACATTAATATCAACATTCTGTAACAACAAAACCATCTATTTACATGGGTGTCTAGATTAAGCAGTGTGATTTATATTTCCAATCAAGATTCATTTCAAAAGATATTGCAGTCATTTTTCTCTAGTATTTCAATCACTTTCTGCCATGAGTTGTAATAAAATGTTATCCGTTCTGTTCTTCTGATGGTGGTTAATTCCATTTGTGATACATTTAAAACAATATTTCTGTATTCTTTAAATGTAATAAAAGTTTTGCTTTTCCGCTTTGTTGTAATGGTCTTGTGTGCTATGGCTAATAAAGTCCACAAGCATGAAAACTTAGATTTTGGAACACGTGGTATAGGTGCATTGAATAAAATTAATGATTTGGACAGTTGAAATTTGTCATGAAAAACTGCTTGCAAGAAATAATTTACTTTATCCCAAAATGCTTTTTAACAGTTGACAATCATAAAACATATGTTTTCAATCTGCTTTCAGTTTTATTTTGCACCTCCAACATCCAATATCTTGTTAAAACATTAACTCCATTTTATATGGTGTTTTATAGGATCTGTGAATAATTTCCATGTAAATATCTTCCATTGTAGTGATAAAGTTGTTTGCTTTGAGGACACAAGTATTAATTTTTTTATCATTATCATTAAGGACTTGATTATTAATTGTTTTATCTCAATCCCAAAATGTTTCCTTTTGAGATAGTTTTTTTTATTATTTTATAAATATTTGATAAGTGGTCTTTTCCTTGAACAGATTGAGATTTTAAGATAATAATTTGCTCTATAAATTTTGGAACATTTTGTTTAATTGTTAACTGCATTATTTTTAATTTGTTTATAATATAATGTCTTAGGTCCTGTATTGCCAGTCACAAATTACTAAGCTTAATTTACTTTTTATTTGTTCCATTGTTAGAATGTTCACACATTCTAACAGTTGATTCCAATAGATTAGTTCATTCCTTCTGAGAATCTTAATTGCGTTGATATCAAATGTGTTAATATTGTTCTGCATATAAGCAATAGGGTATAACAAAAATATCCTAGCTTTTATGACAGGATTTTTATTCAAGAGTTTCTTATATGTATTTAATATGTATGTTATGAATTTGGAATTTATATGTTTGTGTTTATTTTCTGCTATGTGTTCTCTCATCATCCAAAGAAAATTATTTGATACTATTTCTATATAATGCAATGGCAATTTAAAACCAGATTTTAACCATATTCTTTCTTGTAATTCCTTCCACCTGACTGAAAAAGCAGTATTTACCCATAATGATATTCCCTGGGATTCAGCAAGCTCTTCACAGTGTGCAGGAATAGTGCAGGAGCTGCTGGAGGCAATATGGCCACCGAGAGATCCAGGAACAAGCTCCCGGGATGTGCACGAGTGCTCCTGCACTATTTCTGCATGGACACAGCTTCTGTATACAAATTACCCCATTTGCAGATGAAAACCATGCAAATGAGGTGAATTTGCAATCCAGGAAGCTGGCAGCCGGCCGTGCAGGACTAGTGTAATCTGCAGAAATGTACTTGGTTAGTAACCGAGTACATTTCTGCAAACTACAAAACGGAGCCATGACAGCTTCAAATAAAGAGTGTATATAACGTGTAAAGCATGCCAAAGGCCAAATATATGGCCATTGGCATGTAAAAACAGTTGCAAAATAACTTTTTTTTTTTTTGGCTGATTTTGGCCATTTAAACTTAGGGCAGTGATGCGCAAACAGGATCGGCCCAAAAATAAAAAAAAGCTAGAAAATAGCATTCTATTCAAAATCACAATTTTGCCATTATACTCAATGACAGGCAGAAGACAACATGGCCAGTGAATAGTGATTGCTAATGGGGAAGGCTCAGTGTCAGACTTGTAACTAGGCATTAGCAGGCAATCCTATGCAAATGAGGGGAATGATACTGAATCCCAGATTCCCCCTCATAGCTAGCCTGCACCCAACTGTGTAGGTGCAGGAAGACCATGATGCAAGCCTGAGAGCTAGCTGACATCATAGAGGGGTGAGTCAGGCATACTGTAAGCTTACTGGAGCCTTGTGACTTGGGTTTGCCCTTAGCTTAGCAGAGCTAAGCAAGGTGTGTGTCTGAAGCTGCCAAGCACTCTTTACATTGCCTAAGTGGGTGTGCATACCGTGCTCTGTGTTTTAAAGGGAAAAAAAAAAAGGTAAACCAGGAAATAGCAGCTCCGTGCACATATGAGCACTGTGTTTGTGTGGCACACCCCTGGGCTTAAACAGGAAGGCAATGGGAAAGGAAAACAGCAGTAGGAAGGTAATCAAGGAGAACTAGCATAGCTGGCAGGTGAAATGTATCAGAATCAGCCAATTACACAGGCAGCAGCCCAGCCCCGCACACTACTATAAACTATGCAAACACCTTTCCCTCTGGTTTTTCCCACAAACTCTACACCACCAGTGTACACAAGTGGGGAAATTTTACCAAACCAAAGCAACAAAATGATAGGGGCTGCATTTTTTCTCATAAATCAACATGTGGAAGAGGCTGAGGATGGTGAGGATGTGAATGCTGATGACCAACCCAGAGTAAGGAGAAGGAGAAGAATGTACAGACCCTGGGTAACCTACCAGGGGGCTATATGAGCTGGAGATAGCATAGTGCTATAGGGTGGACAGGGACCTCCTATAGCAAATTGTTGAGCTGGGCCGGCCATGCCTCACACACAGAACAAACAGAGGGTATCTGATCCCAGTGGATACCAAGGTATGTGTAGGCCTAAAAATACTAGCCACAGGTACCTTCCAAAGGTCAACTGGGGATATCATGGGGCTCTCACAGGCTTCAGCATCCAGGATACTCCACCAGTTCCTGGATGCCATATCAGCATATGCTGGTGAGCACGTATATTTCCACAACAGCCGTGAGGCGTTGACCAGCAATATACATCTCTTCCACCAAATAGCAGAATATCCTGAGGTAGTGGGTGGTATAGACTGCATGCACATACACATCAAAGCACCACCCAGTGAGTGGGGTAGGATCTACATCAACTGTGAGAGCTTCCCATCCATCAACTGCCATGTCGTGTGTGATGCCCAGGGCATTATAATGAAAGTGTGTGCTGACTGCCATGGAAGCTATCACAACTCCCACATCTGGCATATGATGCAGCTGTATGAGAGATTTGCCAATGGGGACATCTCCAAGTGGGGGATGCTGGTTACGCACTGGAGTCATGGCTGATGACACCCATCAGAAATGCACACACACCCAAACAAGAACTCCATAATGAGGTACACGCACAGACCAGAATCATAATAGAGCATGTGTTTGGGATGCTCAAGTTACACTTCCAGTGCCTGTATGTATCTGGTGGAACCTTCTAGTACTCACCAGCTACATGTACCCAAATTGTCATCGTATGTGCCATGATACACAATATGATCCTGTGGAAACAGCTGCAGCAGGAACATGGGGCAGGACCAAACAGCCCCCCACCATTGTCAATGCCCGCACAGGCACAGAGTGACTCAGAGGAGGAACAACCTGAGCCTGCCCCAGTAGGCAGAAGGAGGTGTGCCCTGTATGCCCAGGCCTTGGCAAAGAGGCAATGCATAGCACATACAATGACACGGTAGGAACCAGTACATTCATAGCGAAAATATTCCGTTGTCAGGTGTGCCCCCCCACAATCCTATGTAGAAATGTAGTAACATGTATGTGTAGGTATAATAACAGTGGAGCACAGATTACCTGAGCCGGCCAAAGGAGCAGGATAGATTGTAGCATGTGTACAGATTACTTGAGCCAGCCAAAATAGCAGGATAGATTGTAGCATTTGTACAATATACAGGGCTGCATTTGTTAGGTTAGTGTGTGTGATATATTGTGTGAGAGTGGTTAGCATGTAGGCATGGTGAGGTTTGTCCTGGTGGCCATTGGCCAGTGCTGCCGATGACAGAGCCAAGTTCTCACAACAGCAGTGCCAAGCACAATGCATCCCAGCAAAACACATTCCAGCAGTAAACCATAGTAAATGTTTGGATGCAATATCTGTTACCATCTGAAAGACGGTCATGGCATAAATGTGGGCCCAGACATATGAACACTACACAGGTGGAAGTACCCCAGACAGACAGTGTATAATATGTTACTGTCAAATGGACACACCTTTGGAATTGTATATACAGGTTAGCAGCACATTAGTTGGGTTTGTAGTATGGAATACTGATGTTGTCTGGCCAAACACTGTCAGATCGCAAAGGTCACAGGTATGAAGTATTGAGAAACTGCTGATGTCCCTGCACAAGCCAGCATAAGTGGAATGCCCCATGTATATCTGTGAGTCAGATGCAAGTAGTGTCCATAGCACACATGCACCAAGCTCACCCCACCATCACCCACAGGTACCTCACAGGTCTTATCCCTGCTGTTGGGAAAGAGTACAATATGACCCCCACCTCTGTATGGCAATAGCCAAAGAATGCATCATGCAGAAGAGGTGTCCCATGAAGGTGTGTCCCTAGCTGTAAGCAGCACCCTACCAGCATCCACACCACTGGATCAACAATGACAGAAAGTATTGGCATTAACACCTTGCACACCTACCCTGTCACCACAGGGGAATATAGTGTCTTGCAGTCTGGGACTGTAGGAGTGACACAATGCAACAGCCTGCTACAGCTGGCCTGCATCACTACAAAATGCCATACATTCCTCTGCCAAAGGCCTGTGTCTCACCCGTACTGCCAATATATGTTATGTATATAACTCCCAAATAACAGCATAACACAGTCCACAAAACCCAAATGCAAGGCCATATTGACAAATCCCAGTAACATGTCCACCATATCCTACTGCATGAACTGTGGACCAACACCAAATTACTTCTGTGATGAGGTGATAACTATAGGGAACTTATCAGATAATGTTTTCACAATGTTTGGAAGAGGATATAATAAAAGAGAGGGGGGTAGGAGCATGGACGGCATGGAGTGTGTGAAGTCTGAAACTCAGCCATGTGCACATACTATCCCTGCCTGCAAACACAGGAATGGGTGGCTAAAAACCTGCTGGTAAACGACAATGTGAAGGGGTAATGTCCAGAGATATGACCCCTGCCTCTGGGTAACCTGTGTGAATCTGTACAGCTGTGAGATATGGCCACAGCAGGATATGTCCATACTGTCATGTCGATGGATGTACAAGCATGGGATCCTCAGCCACCACTGTACCAAGGTGCTGAACCATTTACACAGACCCATCAGCAAGTGTCTTCAGCTTCCCCTCCAGAATGGCATGATTGTGCAAAAATATGTAGACTGCAGACCACAATACTGGACACAGCTGCATTCACCCAGTGTTCCCCAGGAAATTACTGCAAGCAAATATGTATACCTGACAGTACTTGATGACATAAAACGTCAGAGTGTAAAACAGTACATATGTCTGAATATCTCTGCTAACACCAATATCATGTAGCAGAAGCAGTACAGACACGATTATCTACAGTAACTCACTATCCTTTGCCCATTTTGACCCCACATTGTCAACCAATCTACAGATATCCCACAGAAACAGGTTGCTAGCTGTAGGTGTAGAACACAAAAGCCTGCACTGGAGAGCAACCTACCTGGAATGGATTCACACATTCAAGACAGAAGGTCATACTGGGCATGGTCCCACACATAGAGAAATGAAGCCCATGGCTTACAACAAAATACTGAAAGGTCATACTGGGCATGCTCCCACACTTACAGAAATGAACCCCATGTCTGGCAACAACAGTGGAGTATACATATCTGTCAGTCACAGATGTTTGTGCACACACTCCTCATTGCATACCAGTCATACTTTGCAGACACATTGGATAGGAATGCACACATATATCCAAGGACAACACACTATAATAGGCCAAAATTACACATACATAGATGTGTAGAAGAGAGTGACAGACAGTGACAAAGAGCCTCCCATCATGAAGACCTGTCCCACCCAGCACACATCCAATTGGTTAAAACCACATGATGTGCAAATGTCAATCACTATAGGCATTTGCCTCTGGTATCCCTCAGCACTATAGTGTCTGTGGTGCTTGTGATAACTGTATAACATGACTGTACAAGTCAGTATTCATCTAGCAGTTGTATACATGCACCTGTGAAATAGAAACCTGTGTGTGCCTGAGTGTTGTGTGTCTGCTTCCAGATGAATGGGTTATGGCCCATGTACACACACCACACTCCCCATTGCCCTACTATGGCAAGCCTGCTGATGTTTTCACCTTGAAATACATCTTTGGGAAAAGAGTAGCCCTATAAGCTGTGTGGTGCATACTATAACTGTGTAATGCTATAGTATGCTGTACCAGTTAGGTAAGAGTTCTAATCCCAGACATGGCAAGTGTGTGTGGGATCAATGCTTTTGAGGCCATTCACACTCACTACAATTTCCAGTGCCCTACTTTGGCAGGGCTGCTGATGTCATTCACTATGGAATACACCTTTGGGGAAGGAGTAGCTCAGTAAGCTCTGTAGTGCGTCCTATAACTGCGTAATGCTGTTGTGTGGTGTACTAGTTTGGGAAAAGTTCTATTATTTCCAGACATGGCAACTGTAGAACTTTGTGTGTGTGTGTGTGTGTGTGTGTGTGTGTGTGTGTGTGTGTGTGTGTGTGTGTGTGTGTGTGTGTGTGTGTGTGTGTGTGTCTGTGTAGGGATCAATGCCTTTTGAGAACATTCACTACAAATACACTTATTATATAACAGTCACAGAAATGCCTTTGTATCCTTTAGTATAGTCTCACATGATTTTAGGACTATTTGTAAATGTTGTTCAATATAAATTGAGATGGATTCTGTGGCCCATCCTTTACTGGATACAATAGGTCTCATAGGGGGCTGTGTGATGTCTTTGTGAATTTTAGGTAGACCATAAATAATGGGTATAGTTGGATGTTCTATCTGAAAGTAGTCAAACAATTCCTCTGATACATAATTAGTAATCAATAAGTCAAAAATATATACAGATATCCTGTCAATTATACCTTGTACTTGTCTCTCATTTAGTTCAACATAAGTATCTGTATCATTCAAAAGTTCCATCATTTTCTTGTAATAAAAAAACTTATCCATTACTACTACACTGCCCCTTTGTCAACGGGCCTAATTTTAATGCTGTGAGAATCCTTTAGTTCTGACAGTGCTTCAGTTTCTGATTTACTCAAGTTATAAAATCTAGGTGGAAGATTTTTAGCATGCATCTCTAATTTCATGCTCACACACATTAGTGAAAGTTTCAACTGTGGGATGTATCTTGGGTACAAAGGCACTAGGTTGTTTAAACATATTATCAAATACATTTCTTTTAAACATGGTTTTAAGTGTTAGGTTATGAGAAAATAACTTCAGCTATTTTAATAAATCAGTTAATACTGTTTTCTGTGCTGGAATAAAGTTCAGGCCTCTATTTAACAATGAGGCTTGTGCATCAGTTAAAGAAAAGCTAGATATATTAATTACCAAGTTTTTTTTGGCTCTTGCTCCTGGTGTTCATATATGCAGGAGTCACTCATTCTCTCTGCTGTAATCACGTTCTCCCTCTTTGATTCCTGCTGCTCGACCTGTCCCTTATTTGCAGCGCCTTCTTTAACACAAATGGAAGGATTGAATGTCATGACACTCATGCAGACAGGAACTGAAAGGACAACTGCTGAATCTTACATGAAGGCACTGTATGAGCACATCCACTCATGCATGAATTGTGCCATCCAATATAGAAGCAAGATGCTCCCCGCCAAGAAAAGGAAGCCAATGTGGTGGCCCCCTTTCATAAACATACTGTACAATAAAAGGAAGAAACTGTTGCAAAAATGAGAGAATTTCTGGGATGCAAAATACTCCCTTACCAGCCACAGTAAGAAGCTGAGATCCCTTATAACATCCTCCAAAGCTAGTTACGAATATAATATAGCCAAAGAAAGACAACTGCAAGCTGTTCCTTAGCTATGTCAGGAATCTAAATGGCAATGCTCAGATCTGCTCTGTGCTACAACAGGATGGTATAAAATATACTGCTCCCAAGGATATTGCCAATATCCTGGCAGATTGATTCAGTGCCAACTGCACCCACCTCCCACCCCTGAAACGGCCCATCTCAACACTGAATGATTGCCAGATTCTGGTAATAATGGCCACACAGGTAAAAACCACACTCTCCAGAGCTAAGACAACAGCATTCATGGGACCAGTCAACATCCCAGACTGTGTACTACATGAACTACAAAATGAACTGGCACCTCACCTACGTGCCATGTCTAATCATAGCCACGCCTTAGGCTTCATGCCCACTGTGTGGTGCACAGCTACAGTTATCAAAGTCCACAAAGGGGGTTCCACCTTGGATGCTGGGAACTACAGCCCCAGCAGTATGACATGCCTGATCTGCAAGGCCATGGAATGTATTATCATGGAACTTAAAACAAAGACATTGGCAACCTGCAACCACTGGACCCGACCCAGGTTGGGTTTGTGAAAGGCCGAGCATGTCTCCTGAACCTGATTGACATCTTTGAATCAGTCTCCAGAGCTGTGGATGAGGGTAAGGTGGCTCACACAGCCTATCTTGACCTTGCCAAGGCCTTCAACACCATCGCCCAGTCTGGAATCATAGATAAATGTACCAAGCTGACCATTAATCCCTACATCACCTGATGGGCTGCCAACTGCTGTACTGACAGAACTCACACTGTAAAAGTAGGTGATACCAACTCTAGCCCCAGACAAGTCACAGTTGGAGTACCTCAGGGTTCAGTCTTGGGACTGGTCTTCTTTGGCATCTACTGCTCTGAAGTACAGGCCAACACTAAGAGACTCTGGCTAACAAAAGTTGCAGATGACTGCACGCTGGAAGCCAATACTGAATCCCCACATGATGTGGATATTCTATAGAAGGGCCCTAGAAAAAGAGATGCTTGGTGCCTGAGCCATGGCCTCAAGATCAATGCCAAGACATGTATGGTTATCCCCTCTGGGAAGGGACATGTACCTGTGAAGTACCACATAGGTGGCAGTACACTAAACACCTAAAGTGTGATAAGACTTAGGGACACAGGTGGACAGTGGTCTCACCTTTGTAACCACTTTGCCACAACAGTCAGGAAATCCACCTATGTGGCACACCTCGTCACTAAGGGTTTTACATCCAGGAAAAAGGAGGCCATTGTCCCACTGTAGTCATCTCTCAGTAGACCCAGTAAAGACTACAATGGCCCATTAGGTATGTACCTCACAAGACATCTGCAACAACTAGAAAGGCTGCAGACATACCTCACTAAAAGAATCACAGGCCTAAATCAGATACCCTATGCTGACCATCTGAAAATCATCCAGCTATACTCTGTCACATATCATGTACTCAGAGGTGACCTCTGTTTAACATACAATGCCATGTCAAACCCAGAGCTGTTGGACATGCTACACTTAAAGAAATCCAAATTCCTCACAGCCACATGCTCCAGGGATCCAAACCTTATCATTACAATGAACAATACATGCTGGAGGGATGTGTTTCTGACCCAGAGACTCCACAAACTATGGAATAGACTGCCCATACATGTCAAGCAAAGTGCCTCTTTGGTCCTCTTCAAAAGGAGCCTGGATGATTAGATGGGAGATAGGAAATTGTCCCCAGGGATCATGTCAGTTGCCCTGCTAGACAAGGGTCCAGGGAATTAAATATTGTGGGAAGACATAGCCAGGGGATTGTCATGGTTAGGCATGTATAGGCTGTAGGGCCAACAGCCTAGTACCAACCTATGAACATATGAACCTATGACCTACACTTTCCATTGCCCAACCTTGGCAAGCCTGCTGATGTCATTCACTTTGAAATACACCTTTGGAGAAAGAGTAGCCCAATAATCTCTGTGGCATGTGCTATAACTGCGTAATGCTGTAGTGTGATGTACTAGATAGGTAGGAGTTCTAATCCCTGACCTAGCAACTGTAAAACTTTGTGTGTGTTTGTTTGTCTGTGTGGGGGTCAATGCTTTTGAGGCCATTCACGGTCACTACAACTTCCATTGCCCTACTTTGGCAAGCCTGCTGATGTCATTCACTTTGATATACACCTTTGGGGAAGGAGTAACCCAGTAAGTTCTTTGGCACATGCTATAACTGCATAATGCTGTAGTGTGATGTACTAGTTAGTAAAGGAATCCTAATCCCAGACATGGCAACTGTAAAACTGTGTGTGTGTGTGTGTGTGTGTGTGTGTGTGTGTGTTTGTTTGTCTGTGTAGGGGATCAATGCTTTTGAGGCCATTCACGGTCACTACAACTTCCATTGCCCTACTTTGGCAAGTCTGCTGATGTCATTCACTTTGATATATACCTTTGGGAAAGGAGTAGCCACATAAGCTCTGTGGCGCATGCTATAACTGCTTAGTGCTGTAGTGTGATGTACTAGTTAGGTAAAAGTTCGAATCCCAGACATGGCAACTGTAAAACATTGTGTGTGTGTTTGTTTGTCTGTGTAGGGGTCAATGCTTTTGAGCCCATTCACAGTAACTATAACTTCCATTGCCCTACATTGGCAAGCCTGCTGATGTCATTCACTTTGAAATACACGTTGGGGGAAGGAGTAGCCCAGTAATGTCTGTAGCATGTGCTATTAACTGCGTAATACTGTAGTGTGATGTACTAGTTAGGTAGGAGTTCTAATTCCAGACACAGCAACTGTGAGACTTGGTGTGTGTGTGTGTGTGTGTGTGTGTGTGTGTGTGTGTGTGTGTGTGTGTGTGTGTGTGCATCATATGTATCCTGTGTGGAGGTAGCTGTGAGCATGTAATAATAGGACTCATTATAGAGTGGATTTTGAAAATGTCTTATATGGTGGGCTTATTATATGTCACAATGTCCACCTTACAAGGATAACAGATGTCAAACAGCAGAGAGGCTGGGGTAGACAATCCATACCCCTACATGTGACATCATGGCTTGGGGAACAATATAGGCAACCCTTGTATTACCCAGATAACACTCTCCACCCATGTCTCATACACAAACACACATGGTTAGGCAACAACCATTATGTTGGTAGTTCCCTGCATATTGCCCACAGTTAGTAACCATGGTGTGATTGCAGTGGACTACAGAGGACATGCCATCCTGTCCCATCTCTACAATAGGCAAATCATTGCATACAGTGCTCCTTCACTATGTTTCCCACTGGACACCTGCAACAACTGTAGAGCCAGCAAATGTAACCCACAAAGGACATACCATGCCTTATACACATGCCCTGTATGGACAGATGCCATTGACACCAGTGAATACCTGTATCATGCTGTCAATGTAGGTGCAGGGTCAACCTGGTGTCCATTGCCAGTTCTCACGACATGAGGTCAGGAATGGCACATCTGATGATAACAATCTGTCTACACAACATGCCCCAGATACCCCAGGTACATTTCCATATATCACAAAACATGCATGTGGGATGTGTGAACTTCCCAAACACCATCCATGTTATGGACTATAGAACACATACATGGAAAACATTGCACAGCACTGACCACCCACAATAGTAACCCACATGACTGGATGGTGAATACAATACTCACCTGTGTGGGCCTATCCAGACACTACACCCCTGAGCCACACTGCAGACAATTGTCATGTGGCCTGATGCCAATGTATACCTTTTACTTAGCCTTGTACAGCCTTCTGGCACAGTCAACCACTGCACACATGTAAAGCAATGCACCATTACATGTCAGTACTGGCAATCCTGTGTGTGTGTGTGTGTGTGTGTGTGTGTGTGTGTGTGTGTGTGTGTGTGTGTGTGTGTGTGTGTGTGTGTGTGGAGTATAATGATTTGGATGCCATTCACACTCACTACACCTCCCATTGGCCTACTGAAGCATGCCTTCTGATGTCAGAGAGCTTGACATATCCTTTGCCCATATATCAGCCTGATAACCTCTGTGGTGCATGTGATACCTGCGTATTACTGTATTGTGGCAAACTAGCTAGTTAGGAAGTCTAATCCTAACCCTGCCAACTGTGATAATGTGTGTGAGTCACTGAGAGAGTGTGACTGTGTCAACCTTGGCACCTGCTCTTGTGGACAGGCATGTGTACTACACCTATCTTATCTCACCTTTATCACTGTTAATGACGTCATTCACCATCAAATATACCTTTGGACAGCTCCCCAACATGTAAGCTCTGTGGCACATGTAATAACTGCATAGACATGTAATAGCAATACATAGTCAGGCAGGGGTTTTAAATCCTGTACTGGTAAGTGTGTGACACAAACATGCTTAGCTTTTACTCTCCCACCCTCTCCCTGTCTTACTTTGTCTCTGTCTGTCTGTCTCTCTCACTCCCTCTCTGGTGGATGTGGAGAAGTACACCTGCTTTGCTTAGGCAGCAGCTTGTGTTTTGTAAGTGATGCTCGTGATCAGCTGATGGCCTGTGCATGAATTGCAGTCCCCCAATAGCTGATTGCATGTGGAACAGCTGTGGTAACATTCTCATAGCCAATTGCATGGAAACACACTCCTATAACTAGGAACATCATATGGGTGTTGGCCCTTTTCATTCACTATGAGCAGTACTTCATGTCGATGTTTGGCAAACGGTATTACAGATGGTAGTGGGATATACCTCTAACAACATACACTATGGAGACAGGCCAACAAACAGGAGGGGGATGTTCCAGACATGACTACACAATGTAAGTGTTGCTCTTCTACATTTGGAGTAATGCTGGTTTAACAGGGTTCATGTGGATATGGCTGGTCTACATGATTTAATACCTGTCATGACAGTATTATGTGTTTGAGGAAACTCCCACCTGTAGGGTTATCTGCAGACTGGCCAGTGTTTAGAGTCTTGTATGTCTTGTGTTACTCACAGATTACCTATCTTAGAACTGGAGAGGCATAGTCTGTGGATTACAGCCAGTGCATGGTGACAGCCATGAGAGTTACTGACTTCATATCCCTCATAGGACATATGTCACAACTAACCCTGTTACAACAGTAAATGTAGGAGTTTATCACAGCAACATGTCAATACTGGCCCTGTGTTTGTGCCATCTGCCACAACTCTGTCAACCTTTGTACATATGTCATGCAGTAAGAGGTGCATATGTTCTGTACACCATTATTTATTGACATCATATCTGATAAGCAAGTGAGATATCAGACTACTAGACATGTTATGTATAGTAGGGGTAATATTTGAGGACATAACCTGTGCATTCTGTGGTTGTGTGTACAGTAGTGAGGTCTGTGTACTTATGGTGATTGTCAACAGTGTGTGTATTGCAAATATGTACCTTGGCCTGTATACATACTGTGGTAGATGTCATTGTTCTTGGTCCTGTGCTATCTGATGTTACATGCTGATCCAGTGTGTGGTACCCTATCAGCTTACATGTTTGTAGGGCCAAACACAAACATGTCCCATACCACAGACAGGCATCAGACCAAATTGTGTAGTGGCCCAGTATATGTAGGGTTAGTGTGTGAGTGCCACATATGAGGATGGTGTTGACCAGACAGTCCATATACTGTAATATTAAGCTTGCTTACCATATGTAGCTGTGGCTGTGTTCACATTGGTTGTGGTTATGCACTTTCACACAGTTTTCTTACTCTGTGCTGTGACATGCCTGAAGAGCCTGCTATATTTGCAGGTACATGTGTATTCCCTCATAAGAAAAGTAGGCCAGTGTTGTGGCAGTCTGCCTGAAGTTTGCACAATGCTTTGTTACATCCCTAGCAACTTAGTGTAATTACCCAGTGTGATGCTATGTCCAGATATTTGCCAGATGTACTGCTGCTGGGCCACCATGACTTTCATGTATTTTTGACAAAGTAGTGGGATGCTGTACAGATGTATGTCACTAACTAGTGGGTAGTATATGGCCAAGTGACCTCTGCACCACCAGTTATTATGTGTCAGGACAGACAGATGTGTGTTAATGCATAAACTGTGTGGGCATATGTAGTCCAGTATTTACATGATATACCTATTTACATGGCTGTTAACATCCACATTGTCAGGCTTGGTCCATATGTCTTGCACTAAGGGGTTCTTTGTATACCTCTGGACTGACCAGAGTATGTCAGACTGTCCACATTTATTGGTCATATCTCTGTTGTATTCCAAGGGACCATTACTATGATATCAGTGGTACTGTACTATGATGACCTTAGGATGTTTGTCAGTAACTGATAGCATACATGTCAATAGCAGATGTGACCTCCCACACACAACATTTCTGTTAAGACAACCCCTGTTACAGTAGCAACAGTCTACATATATACCTGCAATACATATATGACATCCCCTTGCACTAAGAGGTTGAGACTATTAGTGCTGAGGTATGATTCCACTCCATGTTCTGGACATATGTTAAGCACATATGTATATAGACATATACACATATACATCTCTACATACATACATATATGGATATATTTATATATATATATATATATATATATATATATATATATATATATATGGATATATTTATATACATACACATGTTGCATACATGTCAACTGGAGCACCTCACCTGCCCTCTGCAAGAGGTACCCAGATGATTGGCTGATGCATGTCACTCTCACATTGAGGGTCACCCCAGTGGTGTCTGTTCATAGATGACCTGCTGGCACATGGCAGGTGGCATGATACCACTGTACACACATCCCCTACACTTCCCATCTCTCCATGTACAATAGTCTGGTACACACCTATGAACACCTGCACCGATGCACCCCAGTACAGACAAATGTGTATGTGTGCATTACTGAAAATATCAGTGTCTGTGTGTTTGCAGATCTGTAGTTGGGAATACCCTAAGGCCCTTCACACCCACTGCACCACACATTGCCATAGTTAGATGTGGCTGCTGCTCTACCGGGCATTACATGTACCTTGTTATGCTCATCTCCCTAAGTGCTACCTGGGCATTTCAGTACCAGCACAACACTGTTGTACAAATGGGTTGATAGGCATGGGATACCCACTGAGTTCTGGCAAGTGTGTGTATGTCTGCATGTATATATATATATATATATATATATATATATATATATATATATATATATATGTAGGGTACAGCATTCCGAGGCCACATACTCCTATTACAATACACATTGCCACACAGTATTAGGGATAGTGATGTTGCTGCCCATAGGGGAGGCATGACAATGCATGACCCTACTATGCCTGTGGCATGTGCATTAGATGCATATCCCTGTAGTAGCACTCTTGGGATGGACAAGGTGTTGTATTGCAGTCCTGGTCAATGTGTGATGGTGGGTATGTCTGAGTCTCATCATGGGTTCTAGTGCATACAATATCCAGAGTGGGGTGTGGGTGCTCGGTATAGTGTCATTACACCATGGTATCCCTGGTACATGTCCCATGAACCACTGTATGGTGACCACTGTCACCATCAACCATACAGGTAACTGATAACACTATCCAGCCCGGTTATGCATGTGCTGTGTGCAACCTGCATGTAACACAATGGACACACTAGCAAGATAGCACTGATAGGCCCAGATCTCTCAGATATGTGTCTGACTGTTATGTGTTTGTCAATGTGTATATGATGGTATGTCACATTATGTATTGTCCACAAACAACTATTACATCCCCTATTAACATACTGTACATACCTAGCGATGCTCTGCATGTAACATGTAACCAGGAACACACCTCATCCTGAAAGCTATGTGGTGTGTGCAATTAAAGCCACACACATCAGTAGCACTACATACCTAGGTAGGGGTCTAGTCCCAGTGTTGCCAAGTAAGAGTGTGCATTTATGTGGAGGGATCTACTTCAGGTTGCAGAATATACATGTACCAGGGGGTCATCTGTCCAAAAACTGAGTGGCATATGCTAACATTTCACAGGTATCATCCTGTGGACATGCATTCCATCACAACTAGTGATAGATGTAAATGGCCACTTCCCCACTGTATAGCTGTGCAGTGATCCTGGGGTTGGTATATATAGCTGGATGTGGCTGCTGTGGACACAGCCATCATCATTGCAGTTACTGTTGAGTGTATCCCCCCGTGTAACTAGCTGTCATACTGTACAGTCCATATTAACAGGTTAGGTAGTTGTCTATCACACTATCTGTGGTTCTACAGCACCTCTCGCCCTCCAAAGGGTAGGGGTGTGCCACCCACACCAGCACACAAATGTTTACTGAGTTGAGGATTGGACTACATTGGGGAAGGGGACATATACCCTGCCAGTACCATTGTCATTGACATTAAACTAGTTCATAGGTTCATAGGTAAGTACTAGTCTATCTGCCCGAGAGCATTTATAATCCTAGCTAGAGTGTGTCAGCTTTCGCCACCCCATTGATTAAGAAACTGATCCTCTGTCAAGCAGAGCCAATTAAGTGATCCCAAGGGTGTATTTTCTGTTACCCATCCAGTCATCAAGGTTTCTCTTGAAGAGTGTTAGTGAGGGTCTCTGCCTGATGTAATTTGGAATTTTGTTCCAAAGCATGGGGAGTCTCTGTGACAGGAATCTATCCATCCAGCATGTTCTAATTATTGTTGTGGTGATGTTTAGCTCACTAGAGCACGTGGCTCGCAGTGACTTGGATTTCTTTAGGTGGAGCATGTCCTTCAATTCTGAGTTGGACATGGCTTTGTAAGTCAGGCAGAGATCACCTCTGAGTAAGCGATATGCCACTGAGTACAGCCAGAGTTTTTTCAGTCGGGCTGCATAGGACATATGTTTGAGATGAGTAATCCTCTTGGTGAGGTACTTTTGTGGTCTTTCCAGCTGTTGGAAGTGTCTTGTGAGGTACATCCCAAATGGGGCATTGTACTCTATGATGGGTCTAATAAGTGATGAGTAGAGGGGCACTATAACTCCTTTATTTCTATATCCGATCCCTTTAGTAATTAGATGGGCCACATAGAAGGATTTCCTAACTACTTTGGCAATATGATTGTCAAAGGAGAGATTACTATCTACCTGGGTCTCCAGATCTCTTATTACCTGTGGACTACTTATTCCACAAGGTGTTGTTCTGCATAATCTGGCTTGGTGGAATTACATAGGCTACAATGGGTTCCTTGCTCAGGTACATACATCCATGTGTACAGTATTCTCTGTGTTGTGCATCAACACCAATGCCTCTGTGTGTGTTATACACAAACATGTGGTATGTACCACCCAGTACAACTACCATTGTCCACTGTAGAAGGGCTGCTAACAGCAGCCACCATGCACTCACCTGTATACACCATCCCCAGACCTATTGGCCATATGGCACAGGCAGTAACTGTTATACAGACCTGTGACATGTGTTCAACTGTACCCAGGATATGGCACAGCCAAGGTGTCACCACAGTGCCATATCCCTTGTGAAATATAACAGCAGACCATCTTCCTGCTGACACATGGACACCTACAACAAAAACGGATAACATTATGGAGATTACAATCACTCAGTGTTAATAACAACTTTAATGCATCATGGCTGGAGAACTACACTTCCTGACATGTAAGAATTAAACGTTACTGCTGACAACATGTTACACAGCAGTACATTAGTACACTGTAGTACAGTCACTGTGTGCATCAGAACCATATTAGCCAGTCCCTGCATTGATGTTATGGATGACAGGGATATGGCACAGGTATCATCATATGTACAGGGTTTGTTGTTGGTTTGCCAGAGACCTAGGTTGGGCCATAAGTTTGACACCATGTGTGTGAGTAAGGGGTTTTAATTACTGATATGGTCATGGTGATGTGGTGTGTGTAGGTATGGGGTTGCCCTAGGTGTGTTTGTATTGTGTGTGAGTATGTATGCACACAGTTCTGCCATATGGCTTCCCTATACAGGTGTTTGTTGGACAGCTGCAGACCATACCTGGTAGGGTGTGCAGTTCACCACCTCCGGCCATGGACATGAGAACTGTGCCTGCCAGGGTTTCCATGGGCATGTCCAGATACAAGCCTCTATATGATACTCTCCCCTAATGATGACATATGTCTGCTGGAACCATATCCCTACTGGGACTGGCCAGGATAACGTGCATGCGGCCTGCTGTGATGTGGTATGGATAGCACCCCCTGCAGTGCTGGGGTTGGTACTGCCACTACGGGAGTGACTTGGTGTCCTTGCATGTCCATGTCAACCTCCAGCTGTGGGTGTTGCTGGCCTACGTCCACATGGCCATCACACCACTCCCACCACATGCTCTAGCATGGACAATCCACAGTCGATGAGTCGCAACATCTCACCCCAACATCTATTCATGACCTCTGTAAAATAATGGAGGGCACCTGCAAAATCACGGATGTTGTCAGTTACAGCTGAAAGAGTAGCCCTCTGCAGCCTCAGATCCTGTCTGGTGTACCATTCCATATGTGTCTGCACCTCCATGACAGCCTGAAACATGCGTCTAGTAGTACCAGATGTGGCACTTCTGCCAGGAGCACAATGACCAGCAGCCCTCCAATGAGCACCACTGTACATCTGCCTATGTGGTACCCTGCCAGACATCCAGCTATGGCTCCTGTGTCCAGACACAGCAACCATAGATACCACACTGTCCTGTGCACTGCCACCAATCACCAACTGTCCCTCTGCTAAGGCCACTGGTGATGGGGTATCTATAGGTACTGTGCCTGTGTGTGGAGAAAGGGTGGATAACAGGAGGATGTCAAACGATGGTGCAGTTTTGGCCTCTGATAACCCTGCCTGTGCCTCAACACACCTATCATCATTTTCAGTGTCTGCACCAACATCAGATTGCCTGTAGGAGGGACCCTGACCCACCGCGCCACCTGTGAGGGGAGAACAAGAAATGCACTTTAAGACCTGTACGTCATTGCTTAACAGTACACACATACACACACACACGCACACACACACACACACACACACACACACACACACACACACACACACACACACACTCTGACATTCCACCATAATACTTACCTGTCCCTGAGTTTAAAGACTGTCCCAAGTTTATTCTCTTAAGTTCCCCATCCTGCATCGCACTTGGAAACTTACACTCATTAATGTATCATTCTTCTAATTGATCACAAAACATGACCTGCTACTCCATTACCTCTTTGATTTGATTGGAGTTGGTTTTACAAAGACTCATTGCTGTCATCCAGTGTTTACCCTGGCTTTGTCCAGACATCATGATCATGGCCCCCATATGCTAGGGCCTACTACAGTCACTCAGTAATGTTATGCACTGGAGTGTCATACGTAACTTTTGCTCAATAGATGCAAGATCTGTCACTCTATTAACTTATTATGTGGACAATAGTAATATTTGGAAACACTCACTGGTGTTGTATAGTAATTCCCCAATGATCTGTAGTGCTGCATATGTGGGTATTCTTTCACCTTTCTGCTGATTGCAATTATAACAATAAACCTGGTGTCTAGTCCCCCCCCCAATGTATATTCTTTACTACAAACTGTATTATACTATCAACTGTACTGAGATTACATCAGACAAGTATTCCTGGTGTCTCATGTGTCAGTCCATGTCCATGTACTGCACAATTTCATAGGGAAGTCAAGAGGTATGAACAACCTCACAATCACACATGCGCATACATGGACACACACACAAACACACACATACACACACACATATCCTACATACATCAACCACCTCCACTCCACCAGCTTGCAATTACAGACAAAATAACCCCTCTACCCCCAACATACACACACTTACAGGTGAGGTTGCATGAAGATATTATACACAGACGTCCCATTACCCATCTGTCAACATGCATGACATATGGTACTCAACAGCATACAGTGCAGCTATAGTCAAGCCATGCTAGCAAAAGTATACATGTGTGTGATGCATGGACTGTGTTAGTAGGTGATGCCCCTTCCCCTGGAAAACACTGCACCCATGTACACAGTATTGCTGTGCACCTGTTTGGCACCCTGCCATGTACTGTGCATCATACCTCATAGGTGTACGCACCATTGCTGAATGTGTATTACTGTGTCAGTTATATCTGCTCTGCTGCTCACAGCCCCTATGTGTTTGTCTGACACATACCTGGGATGATATGTGGACAGATGTCATTTGTGACTGCCTAATGCCTGATGTACAGATGTCATCATCAGTGGTGCATGTATGGCCAATATGATACAATTACACTAACAACCATCAAATCTTACCATGGCTATGGGGAGTATACATACCCTTATTGATATGACACCCTCTGGGACCACATTACTGCATATGTTAACATTACATGAACCTGATATGTGACATATGACCTGTACAATCAAATGCAGTGTCAAACAAATGTGTTAGTTGTGCTGATGCTGATTGAGATGCATACACTTTTGTGGGTGTGTATGTGTGCAAGCCCTTATCATGATGGTTTGTTGCACCTACTGTTATGTGTACTACACTAATCCTGGCAGGGGTATACTAGCATGGGCCATCTGCATTTGCCAGTATTTGATCAGTCTTCCCTACACATGTCCCCCAACTCTGTATGATTGCAAGGTCAACTCTTGTGCACATCCCTTGGAGTTCACACACTGCTGTCACTATTGCTGTGGCATCAGGATTATATTTTCCACAGTTCCTGACCCTGACTGTGTGCAGATACAGCCAGTCATAGCATCATTTGGATCCCTGCTGCAGTGCACTGTTGTGTCATGATGACATCCCCTCCCCACCTTCAGCCTTTTTGCAGATGCTTAACAACTATGGCCTACACATGTGTGTCAGTTTGTTGCATCCCAAACACTGAACACCATGTGTAGCAGCCTAGTCCCAGCTAATGAATGGCAAACATACAGTTGTACACTGGCATCAGCAAGGCACAGATGGGGATGGTGGGCCTGAGGTGGGGTGAGGTGTTGGTTGTGCAGCACATGTATCTTACTTGATACTGTCTGTAGGTTTCCAATGTGGTCTTAGTACACCAGTACACATTGCAATGCATGCCTTTTGGGGACCTTTTCTGTTATGCATACGCTACCTGTAGTGAGGCCTGGCTGATGTTTCCTGTGGTACAACTGTCCCATCTGATTAGCCTAACCCATGGGCCATACATATGCAGAGCTCTGGCAATTGCTGACATGGGTACCGCACAGCTAGTACTTGCTAGACATTCCTGCAACTCCCTCAGTGTTGTGGAATGTTACTAGGCAGCCTGCATGACCGGTTTGCTAATGTAACATCATTTGTCTTGGATGGCCATCTGTTTATTTCCTGCATTATTCCTGTTCCATACATCCTAGCCACATACATCACTGTCTACACTGTTTGCCATGGTATATGCAATGGTGAGGTATGGCTACATGTCCAACTTCTGGGTGCTACCTGTTGGGTATGGGGTCCACGTCATGGCATGTAAGATGTGTGCAAGCCGCAGCTGCATCTGTTGCAGGTAAGTGGGCACATTTGATGGCCAAATGTCTTGGACAGCAGACCATTTCTTGGTGTGACAATGGGGACATGTACTTGCTGGAAGGTGCATTCTCATGAAGAATGCATGCTGTCAGTACCTCAACAGCTGCTTCCACTATATTTTATCTGGAGTGTGTGCACAAATATGCTTCCAGTGTTTGTAAAGGTATGTATTCCACATATTTGCTGTCCTAACATACAATTCCATATTACACACTCATTGCTCATGTTAGGACAACATTGCAGGTTGTAAGGGTTGTGGACTGCAGTATTGTGATATGCTGTAGTGTAGATCTGTAACAGCTAACATTGTAATATGGGTATATACACTGTCGTAGCACTGTATAAGGGTGATGTTTCACACATGTCCTTACTGTAGGCCATTTGTCCCACCATTATATTTACCTCTGTGCACACATTTGACAATGACAGGATGTTAGTTATATTGCAGGAGTCTGACATACCCTTCAGATACACCATCATGGTGACCACTGTGATGCAGTGCAGTTGACAGCAACAATACATGAACATGTACGGTATGCATTATGGGTAGGTGTGTTAAAAGTGTGCATGGAATATACCATGGCCATAACATGACCAGTGTATTGGCAAACCTGAACAAACACCATACTCACCAGCTACAGGCTGCTGCCCTGGAAGTATACCAGAGGGACCTACATATGTGTGTGAGAGATGTGATGTCAGTAGCCACAGCTGTGCCATTGGTACAGGGTGGGTGCGGCATTACAGTACATCAACAGTACAAGCCCACAATTTTACAGATTATGCACATCTGTTTATTACTACTACACAGCAACAGATTATATATATGTCATCTCACATATGCATGATCTAACTGTACAGATGCGGAAAGATACGCAACAGTGGTCTACTGATGTGGCCTGTGCCCTTACCTGTCACAAAGATCTTGTTCACATTCTACATGAGATTTAGTAGAGGAACAAATACGTTTCATACGTATGAATTGTGACTTGGGAATGTTGTTGATGATGTGGCGAGGATGATTACTAGAGGCATGTAAAAGAGAATTATACTGTGGAAACTTTCTGTGTACACACTCGTCACCAGAGTGTGATCATGTTGTCTGGTAACCTTGACATCCAAAAAAACAATTTCATGATATTGAGTCTCCAAAGTGAACTTAATACCCCATGCATTATTTTTCAAATATTGAACAAACTCTTTAGCCAGAAGTATATCTCCCCGCCACACCATCCAACAATCATCCAGGTATCTCCTCCAAATGTCTAGTTCTGCCATAAATTGGTTATTGCCAGTGTCGTAGATATACATTTTTTCAAAATAACCCATAAATAACTCAGCATATATCGGGGCAAACGAAGCCCCCATGGCTGTTTCCCTGGTTTGCCAATATATCTGACCATCAAAGAAAAAGACATTTTTAGTTAGTACATATTCGGTCATATTGATAAGAAAATTATTAAATCCAGTAGACTAGAGCTTGGATTCCTCTAACCAAAATGCTATTGCTGATAAACCAGCCTGGTGTGGGATACTAGTATATAAAGAGGTGATATCTAGTGTGCAGAGCCACCAATCCGATTCCAACTGGCTATCATGAAGAATGTTCAAAAATTCAGTTGTGTCCTTGAGCCTGGACCTGACCATAGACAATAATGGTTTGAGATAATATGTAAGAAAAACAGACAGAGGCTCGGTTAGAGAGCCTCTGCCAGAAACAATAGGTCAGCCCGGAGGACACGTGGGATGTTTATGTATTTTGGGCAACAAATACAAATATTGGGGAATAGGATTGGTGACCTTGAGCTGTTTATATGTGCGTTGATCTATGATCCCTTCTTCAGTGGCCATATCCAGGAAGGAGTCAATTAGTGATTTGAAATTAGGTGTTGGGTCTATAACCATATGCATATAAAACCTAGCATCAGATAACTATTTATAGGCTTCATCAATATACATAACCCGATCCATAACCACAATACCACTCCCTTTGTCTGCTGGCAAAATGATGATGTCATGATTGGAACTAAGTTCTTGTAACCCCTTACGCTCCAAAGGGGTCAAATTATATTTAGTAGGCTGATATCCGGGTGAGAAGTATAGATCTTTGAGCACACACTCCCTGAATATGGCCACATGCTTATCCATGGGTGGTTGAAATGTCGATTTCCCAAAATGAAAACCAGATGAACTTTGAGAGAGATCACAATCTGCAAAAAATATTTTCAGATTAATCAATCGACAAAATTCATTTAATTCATTAACAAAAATCTGTTCCGAAACAAAAGAGGAAGGCACAAAATTCAAACCCTTGTTAAGAACTTTATTTTGGTCAGAGGATAATTCAAAGGAAGACATATAGTGTGCACATTATCAGTTATTTGACTATCTTCTGTAGTAGCTGTTGCAAACTGTAAGCCCCGTCCCCTATGTTTCCTGCCCCCCTCCTCCGTTTCCTATGTCTAGAGGGTCTGCTGAGGGTTTGTGTTTAGCTACTGGGGACCCCTGATTGGAAGGGCATTCAGGATCGGTGGCTGAGGATGTATCCTCATCTGTAACACTACTAGTGGAAAAAGTATTTTTCTTAAATATTGATCTCGGCCTCTTTTTGTGGTTTATTCTGCTGGATGTATCAAAAAATCTTACATTTCTCTGAACCATGAATGGTTTGCCCTTTCCATAATCGGTCAGATCACGCTGAAATTTCTGCGTTTTCTTTTTAAGTAACTGTGTCTCCAAATTAGCAAGTTCTTTAGCTAATTCCCTGACATGATTAGGATAAAAATCCTGATGTTCAAAAGCTTGAGCTTCCATGCAATTATCGTATACCTCAGTTGTCTGTTGCTCAACCATACGTTCATAGTATAATACTAATGTATCTACAAATAACATGGATGCATCATGTTGGGTCTTGGCCCAATCTTTAGTTAGTTGTTCATCAACCACACTGACTAATGGTTGAGTTCAAATTCTGAGTCCCCGAGGGGTTATATTTTTAAGATTGTAAGCTTTAAAGAGCTTCAAGTGCCAAATATTGGCTCTTAGGGCCCTCCTGTTTTTAGTTATTTTGTGGAACAAATTGCCACAAAATTTAAGCCAAAGGCTTCCAAATTGTCCTTGTCCGCTGCTAGCCCCTGCAATATACCTCAGAGGTCCATGTTATTGTTCATAAAGCAAAAAGTAACAAATCTAAAGAGACAGAAACAGAGGATATGTCTTAAATGTCAGAACAAGTAACCACATGCAAATTGGATAAACACAAAGAAACACAAATAAATCTATATGGGCAACACTATATGCCTACTGGGACAGACAATATTGTCCATAGCAGTTCTTCAGCTGGACATCTTTGCAACAACACATGATGGCATATATAAATCATTCCACATCATCTATCCCATTATTATGGACCAAGTACTACATTCAATTACATGCATATATACTTCACATAGCTGTTGTGGGAATGATGTCTCTTCTGGTTAGTTTGCTGTGTGGATGGTTGGATGGGTGTATATATTTTTTTGTTTGTTGCATTTGTTTTTTTTTATTTCTCTCTCTGTCTCTCTCTCTCTCTCTCTACTAAATGGATTGAGCTGCTTTGATTAGATTGTAGCATGGATTTTGTAGGTGATGCACATGATCAGGTGATGGCCTCTGCACCAATCAATGGCCACCACTTGCTACCTGCATGCAGCATGCTGTGTAGTACTTCCAATTACCACTGTCATGGCAACCCACTACTATAAATTCATACATCATGTGGACATGGTCCTTTTACCTTTCCTGTATTGGGGACATCCTTCCTGTTTGTGGACAGCAGTGTTGCAGACAGCAGGTAGCAATACCTCTTACAATATGACTTGCTGACTCAGGCAAGCTACATATTTGTATAAGATTCCAGACCTGCAAATAGTGTGAGTAGTGTTGTTATATGCATTCTATAGCACCAGTGTTACAGGGTTTGTATGTACATACTAATTTAGCATGGAATGTCGTCTGTCTGCATAGCTCTCAACTGTGGGCCTATCTACATGATGGCCAGAGGATTGGCTGTTATGTTTTGTCTGTCCACCACACAGGTCTTGGTTTAGATATATCACTGGCATTGTCTCTGTTGAGTGCTATCAGTACATGGCTACATCCATTTGTGTTTCTGACTTCATATTCCTGACTAAGGTTATGTTGTAAACTATCCTGTAACACCAGCAACATTCTCAGTGTATAACAACACTATCTCACATATGACCCTATGTTCCGGCCTCTGTCCTCCTCCTATATACCAGGCTTTATCCATATGACATGCAGTAAGAGGTTGTTATGTAGTGGCTTGTGATTATGTTGTGCTGTCATTCTTCCCATCATTCCAGTGCTGTTGTGGTCCCCACACGTATAGTGGGGTAGGGTCCATATATATGTGGGCTACAGCTGCACAAAACATGTGTGCCTTTCTGCAGTCCAGAGGTCAGTGTATGTAACAGTGTTATATGCCCCTGTAAATCAGTCTATGGGGGAGTGGTATTCACCATCTATAACCTAGGCTGTTACAACATGTGAGGGATATTGGTAGTAAGCCGCCTTAAGGTATATGGCAATACATTTTCATACATTTCACCTTGAGAACATTGGTGGTCTAGTGATTACTGTCATACAGACTGTTCTGTTTGTCAGTGTGATAGTGATGTTTTCAGTTAAGCATTGTTATGTAACAAATACAACCTCATTGTGGCAACTTAATTCTTTTCCCCCTAGGGGTTGAGTACAGAGTGGAATTGGAGGCTGCTAAACTATACATCTGCATTACTTACTGTTGACTGCTTGATATCCTCTGGCCCAGTCTTTCATTACTGTTGTACTACTTGAAGGCCTTTGCCTGGACAGCAACATATGTTATGCTTTCAGATTACTGTATAACATTATCTGCATTGAGTTGCATTACTCAGTTAGTATGTATTTCAAAGACCTAACAGCTATATGACATGGCATATACAACTGTACTAGTACACAAATAAACATTTCTTATGTATGCAATCCTGTGTGTGGTGTCATATCCTTTGACTTCTCTGCAGGTATATGTTTCATGCAACAGTTGTCTTTTGTATGAGTGAATCATACACTGTCCATTTGAAAAGGTGGCAACTGTAGGAATACTGGCTGTTCAATATGCTGTGCACACTCTAAATATGTATCTTCCTATACATATCTATGTGTGTGTATGTGTATGTGTATATATATATATATATATATATATATATATATATATATATATATATATATCTTTGGAATGTTTATTGCTTCCACATTGTACATTCCCTATGGTAGCCAGACTGTACTGCATGATATGTTATTGATACCATCCTGACATCATACAGGTGGGATGGAATACTGTTAACATCATGTGGCTATGTTGTGTAGGGTCCTGGGTATGTGACTTGCAAGTGTTGGTATTGTGTTGCAGGGCAGATCTGTTTGGCTGTGGGGAAGTACCAACCTATGAATCTATGAATCTATATATGTGTATATATATATATATATATATATATATATATATATATATATATATATATATATATATATATATATATATATATATATATATATATATATATATATATATATATATATACATATATATATATATATATAAATACACACACACACACACACACACACACACACACACACACACACACACACATCTACATGTATAAATACATTTCCTGTACTGCTGAATGACTGTGCTGGATGATATGTTTGTGAAAACATCAACATGATGTATATCTAACATGGCTTAGTGGAAATTACTTTGGCTATAACGTGTAGGGGCCTGGGTTCGAGCCTTGCAAAGGCTATTTATTTTTTTGCTGGGCAGAAAAAGGGCCGTTGGATACAGAGTGACTAAGGCACTTTTAAGCAGTTGTAAGCGGGCTTGCGTGTAGGCAAGCACTGCTTACTTCAGTTACAGTTTCTTATACTCAGTTAGCTTCTAAATTGCTTAACCTGTGTATGCATTACTTACCCCTGCACAAACAGGCTTAAACCCACTTACTGCTTCTTAAAAGTGCTTACTCCTGCTTACCCCCATGCTAATTTCTTTAAAAGAAAAGAAAAAGGGTTGATAGGAAAGTGGTGAAAAAGAGGCACAAAGAGGGAAAGACAGTAGGGAAAATAGCTAGGGATGTGCAGGACGGGTGTAGGGAAGGTCCATAGCTGCCCATTTTTTCTAGAGCAACAGCTGTGCATATACACTGATTTGGAGGTAGATTTGGACATGCATACCCCTGAGAGAGGGGTGAGGACAACAATAATATGTTGTGAAGCCAGTTAGACCAGATTAAATGTGTCCAGTGGACACGCATGCAAAATGGACAGCTATGTATGAGGCGAGATTTTTTTTGGGGAACAGATTGACCTTTTTTTTAAGGTGAGCGTGGGATGTTGGGGAGGGATAGTTGGTATATTTGGGGTGGTAGGTTGGGTAGGATAACAAACAAGACAGACAAGACAGCATGCAGGAGTGGTATATGACACATGTGGGGGTAAACACCTTGGATGGGGAGGGGTGTTTGGAAGTCAGAAGCCCATGAACCCCCTAGTGGAAACAATAGGACTGAGGTTCCCACCCATGGGCAGTCACCACTGCCCCTACATGGCCCAGTAGCTAGCTGTGCTGGGAGCTGAGTAGGAGGGGAAGGCTGACCCTCTAGTTGCACCATGTGGCCCTCAAGATGGCATAGCACATCTCCAAACTCCCTGCGGAGCTCACTACTCACCAGACCTGAACCTGAAGGTGGGTGACAGTATCCTGTCCGTGCCCGCTCCCGGGCGAGCCGCATCCCCTGAGGCAGTCCCAACTGAAGGTGATGCAGGACTAGAGGATGAGGAGGTCCTGGAGTGGGCCCCAGATGTGCTGGTGCCTGGTGCCATGGCCAGATAAAGTGCGTCCTTTGGGCTGGCCTTCCCAAACATGCTATGGTGTTTCAATTTTAAAACATGAGGGTTAGTAATAGTCAACACATTCCAGGATTAGGTATAACAGCATGTATAGATATTCCCATTAACCCAAAACACCAGATATGGAACAGTTGCATAGCAAACAGAACACATGCATATATGGAACCACAGTGGCCATTACAACAGTATGCAGGTACATTGATGGCAGCATGCCACCAATGTGGGAGTATTTCAACATGGCACATGCATAGAAACAAATTTCAATAGTTATCAAAAAATAGGACATATGTCCCAACAGTATATTTAATTGTGCACATACCAACTGAGTTATGTATTTAGTTTATTGTTGCAGATATGGTGGGCGGAGAGAAAGATGTCAATTAACAACTTGTATATCCCTGTACTTCTCATTACTTTCCTAGTCAGTGCTGTGATCTTTACCTTACAGGTATTATTACACTACCCCATGGCATTAGTTTGGACAGTGGTATGGATGTAGACAACTATATACATGAACTGTGTTTTACCTGCAGTATACACCTCTTACCTGGTATACCTGTGGAGGTATTGTTTATTAACACTACTTGAGTGTTTCTATGCATATTCCCAGATTCCAGGTTGATGTTATGCACATACCTCTCTATCTCTTATTGCACACACTCTGGGCATGTCTTGACAAAATGCAGGTGAAACTGTGACATATTTTAACTATTGCCCTCATAAACCTTTGGTGAGTTGTACAATGACAGGTTTGTTTTCATAGACATTTTCCAAAAATTATACAGGCCTGACAATCAGTTATATGACATTAAATGCTGCCTAAATGTCAGAGATTAGCACTCTGATATGCCAGGAGGATAAGGTAACAGCCAGCATATATGGGCCAATTCTCTTGACCTTCCAGACAGATCTGTACAGTCGAGGGGTATGATTCAGCATACAGCTTACTACCACTCCTAGGATTCGAAACATGGCTGTGTGTGCTAAAATAAAACAGTGTACATCACAGCTGGGTGCACTATACATCACAGCTGGGTGCGCTATATAGATATTGCTGTGTATTTTTTCTATGAATTTTGTCTATAGGTCTCCCGTGGTTTTACAATCTGACATTGTAATTACAACACTTTTATACAGGGTTTCCTAGACAGTTTTATTATCTAGTACTGTGTGGATGACAGTGATGAGTAATACCTTATTAGTCAGAGGCTATCCTGGGGTTCTATAGTCATAGAGTTAGTAACATTTCTGCAAAATCCAAAATGGAGCTATGACAGCCCCAAATAAAGACTGCATATCATGTAGTAAGCATGCCAATGGCCAAGTATAAGGCCATTGGCATTGCAAACAGTACAAAAATTTAAAAAATCAATTTTCATTTCTTATTAGCCAGTCTCGGCTGTTTAAGGATAAGGCAGCTGCACGCAAACGGGATTGGGGGAAAATAACAAAATTAACCTAAATTAAGCATTCTAACTAAAATCAGTATTCTGCCATGCAAGTCAATGGCAGGCAGAAGACAACCTGGCCAGTGAGTAGTTGTTACTAAGGGGGGCTGCTCATTATGAGACGTAACTATGCATTAGCAGGCAATCCTATGCAAATGAGGGGAAGGATAGTGAATCCCAGTTTTCCCCAGGATGTGAGGCAGGTCCGAACAGTGTAAGAGTAGGAATGGCTTGGTGCAAGCCTAGGAGGTAGGTGACATCATGGGGGGGTGTCAGGCATACTGTAAGCAGACTGAAGCCCTGTGGCTCGGGGTTGCTCCTAGCTTAGCACAGATAAGCTAGGGGTGTGTCTAAACCTGCCTAGCAGTCTTTACAAAGTTTAAGTGGGTGTGTTTACTGCTCATCGGGTTGTACAGGATGAAAAAAGAGGTTAAACTAGGAACTAGCAGCAGTGTGCACATTTGAGAACTCTGTTTGTGCGGCATGCACACGGGCTTAAACAGGAAGGCAATGGAAAGGGAAAACAGCAGTAGGAAGGAAATCAAGGAGAACTAGCTTAGCTGGCAGGTGAAATGCATCAGAATCAGCCAATTACACAGGCAGCAGACCAGCCCAGCCCAGAACACTACTATAAACTAAGCAAACACCTTCCCCTGTGATTTGTCCCACACTGTACACCACCGGTGTATACAAGTGGGGAAATTTTAACTAACAAACCTACAAAATGAGAAGGGCTGCAACAGGCAACATAGAACAACATGTGCAAGAGGCTGAGGGTGGTGAGGATGTGAATGCTGCCGAACAACCCACAGTGAGCAGACAGAGAAGAGTGCACAGACCCAGGGTAACCTACCAGGGGCTAGATGAGCTGGAAACAGTGGAGCGCTATAGGGTGGACAGAGAGACCTCCTACTGCAATGTGTTGAGCTGTGCCAGCCACACCTGTTACACCAAACTGATCGAGGGGAACCCATCCCAGTGGATACCAAGGTATGGGTAGGCCTAGGTATACTAGCCACAGGTACCTCCCAAAGCACAACTGGGGATATCATGGGGATCTCACAGGCATCAGCATTCAGAGTATTCCACCAGTTCCTGGATACCGTCAGCACATGCAAGTGAGCACGTATATTTCTTCAACACCCGTGAGGTGTTGACCAGCAAAATGTGTCTCTTCCACCAAATAGCAGAATACCCTGGGGTAGTGGGTGCTATAGACTGCATGCACATATGCATCAAAGCACCACCCGGTGAGCAGGGTAGGGCCTACATCAACCACAGGGACATTCCCCTCCATCAACTGCCAGGTCATATGTGATGCCCAGGGCATTATAATGAATGTGTGTGCAGGCTGCCCTGGAAGCTACGATGATTCCCACATATGGCATCTAATGCAGCTGTACCAGAGATTTGCCAATGGGGACATCCCCTAGTGGGGGATGCTGGGTACACACTGGAGCCGTGGCTGATGACACCCATCAGAAATGCACACACACCTGAACAATAATGCCATAATGAGGCACATGCACAGGCCAGACATATAATAGAGCATGTGTTTGGGATGCTCAGGTAATGGTTCTGGTATCTGGACACATCCAGTGGAGCCTTGCAGTATTCACCAGCTACATGTACCCAAATTGTTATGGTATGTGTTATGCTACACAATATGATCCTGTGGAAACAGCTGCAGCAGGAAGAGCATGAGGCAGGGCCACGCAGCCCCCCACCAATGTCATGTCCTGCACAGGCACAGAGTGACCTGGAAGAGGAACAATCTGAGCCTGCCACAGTAGGCAGAAGGAGGCATGCTCAGCATGCCCTGGCCTTGGCAAAGAGCCAACGTATAGCACATGCACTGACACAGTAGGGACCCAGGGAATGACACCTCTCTCTGACTTGAACATACAGTAAAAGGGATGCCAAACATGACACTACCTGCGCTCAACCATGTATAGGGAGTATACTATGTGCATTCAACATAGGCAGCCCACCAGCACCATCCGCAAATCTGGCACACCCACAAGATAAGTCAATCAACCTACCAGTTGCCATATGGATTAGAATGTGTCATTACCTGTAGCTATGGTATGGATGTGAGCATGCAAGGGAACTGGGTGGCTGAATGTTATGGCAGCAGACAGTAGACACCCATAGTGGTACCATGACATCTGTAACACATGCTAGAGTCACCATAGTAGCCAGTACTACACAGGGTGACAAAACCCACTGCAGGAAATGTGCTGAGCAACATGTTTGTCCATATGACCCACACATGCCAGTCAGGATGGTTCACATATCCAACAATAGTGTCAGCCAGCAGGACAGGTGTAGACAAACCCAAACAGAGCCTGTGCCATGGCCCCAGAATGATGGCTATGGTTAACCCCCCCCCCCGAGGCTTCCACAGACAGACCACAGCAGGGCAGGCAGTGAGATGTTAGTTCTGAAGGGTAGGAAGTCAGACAATAATATGTAGGGCAACCAAAGCCACAATCTGTGGTACACTAGTATGCCTTGACTGAAATGGAGTACCCAACATATCAGTACAGTCCCAGCAAATGTGTGCAAGTGTCAGGTGTGCCCCCCATCCTACATAGAAAAATAGTAACAGCCAGGTGTGCCCCCCCAATCCTGTGTAGAAATGTGGAAATAGTCAGGTGTGCCCTCCCCCAACCTACATAGAAATATAGTAACAGTCAGGTGTGCCCACCCCCAATCCTATGTAGAGATGTAGAAACAGTCAGGTGTACCCCCCACAGTATGCAGTCAATGCCAAATGATCGATGGATACCCTGCAGAGACAGCATGCTACCTGTTGATGTACAACACAAAGGTCAGCACTGCAGTACAAACTACCTGGACATGAACCACATATAGGTTCATAGGTTCATAGGTAGATACTAGGCTATCTGCCCTAGGGCATTTATAAGCCTAGCCAGAGTGTATTTGGCTTCCATCTCCCTATTAGATTAGCCTACTGTGCCTCTGTAAAGTAGGTCACAGAAGGTATCCTTTTAAGATTAGTTTACTGTGCCTCTGTCTAGCAGGGACACAGGAGAGATCCCAGGGTTGAATTTGTGATTTCCCATCCACGCGTCCAAATTTCGCTTGAAGAGGGTCAGCGAGGGGCTATATCTAACATGAATTGGGATTCTATTCCAGAGTGAGGGGAGCCTTGGGGAAATGAATCTGTCCCTCCAGCATGTCCTATTTATTTTTGTGCTGAGGTTTAGGTCCCTGGAGCATGTAGCTCTAAGGGACTTGGATTTTTTGAGGTGGAGCCTGTCCATTAATTCTGGGTTTGACATGGCTTTGTACTTCAGGCATAGATCGCCTCTGAGTAGGCGGTAAGCAACTGAGTAGAGCTGGAGTTTCCTTAGTCGAGCTGCATAGGACATCTGTTTGTAGCCCATGATCCTCTTGCTGAGGTACTTTTGGGGTCTCTTCAGTTGCTGCAGGTGTCGGGTAAGGTACATCCCAAAAGGGTCATTGTATTCAATTATGGGCCTGATGAGTGATGAGTAGAGGGGCACAATGACCTCTCTTGATCTAGATGCAAACCCTTTTGTGATAAGGTGGGCTATATAGAAGGTCTTTCGAACCACTTTGGCAACGTGATTATCAAAGGAGAGATTACTATCTACGTTGGTCCCCAAATCTCTAATTACTTCTTCTGTACTTAATGGATTACCACCTATGTGGTAATTTGTGGGCACCTTGTTTTTCCCAAACTCGGGCACCAAGCATCCGTCTCTGTGAGACCCTTTTGGAGAATGCTTGTGTCAGCTGAAGATTCGATTATGGCCCCTAGTTTGCAGTTATCTGCGAACTTTGTCAGCCATAATCCCCCCGTGTTAGCCTGAACCTCAGAGAAGTATATACCGAACAAGAGAGGTCCCAGAACTGAGCCCTGTGGGATGCCACTTTTAACTGGTTTGGATTCGGACATGGCACCTGCGATTCTGACCATGTGGGCTCTATCTCTGAGCCAGTTTGCAACCCATCTTGTGATATAGGGGTTGATATTTAAGCTAGTAAGCTTATTTATGATGCCCGAGTGGGGTATTGTGTCGAAGGCCTTTGTGAGGTCCAGGTAGGCTGTGTGGACTACCTTGCCCTCATCTATGGCTTTGGTAACTGTTTCAAAGAAATCAACTAAGTTTAAGAGGCAAGATCTGCCGATAGCAAAGCCGAATTGAGTAGGGTCCAGTGTCTGGAGGATCCCAATGTCTTTGTTTATGAGTTCCATGATAATATGCTCCATAGCTTTACAGACCAGACTAGTCAGGCTTATGGGGCGATAGTTTCCGGGGTCCATTGTGGCACCACTTTTGTGGAGTGGGACCACTGTAGCTGTACTCCATTCTTTGGCTACATATCCTGTAGTAAGACTAAGTTTGAACAGTGACTTAATGTGAGGGTTCAGTTCTTCTTGGAGCTCGAGTAAGACACAGCACCGTCCGGTCCCATAGATGCTGTGTTTTTTGCTTTGGAGAGGGCAGCTTTCACCTGTGCATCTGTGATGTCAGGGAGGTTACATTCAGTTGGGAATAGGCATTTGCTCCTTTGGGGGGGAAGGGGGGGAGAAGTTTGCACTGAATCTATCTGCCAGGATGTTGGCTATGTCTGTAGGTTCAGTATATTTTGTACCGTTATGCAACAATTCAGAGCATATCTGGAAGTTTCCACCCATGTCTCTGACATAACTAAAGAAGGCCTTGTGATTATCTTTAGTGTCTAGGGCAATTTTTCTTTCGAAACTGGCCTTTGATGATTTTATGAGGGATCAAAGTTTCTTGCTAATACTGATCAGAGATGCCTTCCCTTTTTGGGATTTTGCTCTGTCATGTTGTAGCTTCCTCCTTCTGTTGTATAGCTTATTTATGGCCGGGGTCCACCAGACTGGTCTTCTGTTTTTGGAGGAGTGAGTCTTGGTTTTATTTGGGATAGCATGATCCATGCATTCCTGCAGGTGCTCATAGAATGCATTTGTAAAGGATTCTGTGGATTGGGCTGTATTATCCTCTGGCCCAGGGGCTTTGAAGGATTCCACCTCAGTCTTGAGAAGTGCAAAGTTGGCTTTTGAGAAATTCTTTACAGTGATTTCCTTGGCTGGGGGTGGGGACGGGATATGGATGTCCAGGGAAATTTGTTTATGGTCTGATCTTACCAAAGAGGGGTTTACCTCTGCTGTGGAACATAGAGTCCCCATGTTGGTGATGACCAGGTCCAATATGTTGTTCCCTCTTGTGGGAGTGGTGACCAGTTGTTCCATTGCATTAGAGTTTATAAATTCAGGGAACCATTGGGCGAGGGTGTTTGGGCTTGAGTAGTTTTCCCAGTCAATGTTTGGGTAGCTGAAGTCACCCAATAACATAGTGTTTGGAGAGACCTTCATATTCTCCAGTGTTCTCAGGAATGCCAAGTGGGGTTCCTATAATAGGGAGGATGTTCTGTAGCAGGCTACAAACTGAAAGGCAGTCTTGCCTGCTGTTAGTTGCACATAGATGGTTTCTGATGCTTCGTACAGTGCCACTAACCTGGAGGTGTAGGTATCTTTGATTAATATAGATACTCTCCCACCTTTTGTGCTTCAGTCTGAGTTTTGGGGCTGAAACGCATGGTATGAGTTATAACCTGGTAGTGCTGGGGTGCTCTCAGGAGCCTTGAACCAGGTTTCTGTTACTGCACAGACATTGATTTTCTCCATACTGAGGAGAGTCTCGAGTGTGTGCATCTTGAGGTTTAAACTTCTGGCATTGAGTAGCATTACCTTTAGTTTTTTATCTTTGGGTTATCTATGGAGGTGGGTTTGTCCTTTGAGCCTTGCCTAAAAAAGGCACTATGGGGGTGGCAAGAGCCTAGGCCAGTATACAAAAGCCTAAGGGTGACAGGTGCAAGCCATCCCTAGCGAAGCAATGTGGCTTGTCGAGCATGTCATACCAGGCTGACAGACGCTGTATCCCCTTTGAATGCCACCAATACTTTAGCCAATTGTTGAAACTGATCATTTTGTCTTTATACTGTGGCATCATTCTTGGTAAGGGCAAGATGCTACTCAAGGTCAGGGACATACCAGCCTGGGCTACATGGTCAGAGAGCTCCTCTATGTCTCTTTTCATGTAGTCCAGGGAGGTACATCTCAGGTCATTCACACCAGCATAGACAATGATGGAGTCATACTTGTACTTGCTTTGGAGTGACCTTAGTGCTTGCGTTATGTGGCAGATCCTGGCACCCGACAGGCAGCTTACAGTGACCTTCTCCTTGTTCAGTCTGGTGAGTGGGACATCAGTGTGCCGGACAATAGAGTCCCCTATAACTAGTGTATTTGGTATGTTGTTTGGCCTTAAGGGCTGTGACACTGATTTTGTGAGATATGTGATTTGTGGGTATTGTTGAGGCGTGGCTGTTGCTTGGATATCTGTTTGGGAGGTCTTTGCTGTTTAGGCAGATTTTTATTTAGAGCCTCTGAGTATGTTTTTGTGTGTTTATGTGTTGGGTATGCAGATGCAATAGGTCTGTGTGAGACTGGATTTGTGGTGTGGGTGGTTACCTTTTCCTCCTGACTGACTGTGCCAGTCTTGGGTTGAGAGAGCTCTGCCTCCAGTTTGGCTGTGTAACTGCATCTCTCACATGTATTAGAGTTTGTTGGAAGGAGGAGAGGGTTGTCTGTGTACATAAGGCAATTGTAACATTGCCTCAAAATTCCCAGATTCACCAGCTAGACTGGAGAGTAACCTTGAAACTGACCCTTGGACATACCAGATTAGTATAGGAACTGTTTTTTTACTGATCAGATTAGGGAAGGGAACTGATTTTTCACTTGATCAGGAAGGACCAATCGAGTCTAATACTTTCTATCTATGGAGGTGGGTTTGTCCTTTGAGCCTTGCCTAAAAAAGGCACTATGGGGGTGGCAAGAGCCTAGGCCAGTATACGAAAGCCTAAGGGTGACAGGTGCAAGCCATCCCTAGCGAAGCAACGTGGCTTTTCGAGCATGTCATACCAGGCTGACAGACACTGTATCCCCTTTGAATGACACCAATACTTTAGCCAATTGTTGAAACTGATCATTTTGTCTTTATACTGTGGCATCATTCTTGGTGAGGGCAAGATGCTACTCAAGGTCAGGGACATACCAGCCTGGGCTACATGGTCAGAGAGCTCCTCTATGTCTCTTTTCATGTAGTCCAGGGAGGTACATCTCAGGTCATTCACACCAGCATGGACAATGATGGAGTCATACTTGTACTTGCTTTGGAGTGACCTTAGTGCTTGCATTATGTGGCGGATCCTGGCACCCGACAGGCAGCTTACAGTGACCTTCTCCTTGTTCAGTCTGGTGAGTGGGACATCAGTGTGCTGGACAATAGAGTCCCCTATAACAAGTGTATTTGGTGTGTTGTTTGGCCTTATGGGCTGTGACTGTGAGGCACACTGATTTTGTGAGATATGTGATTTGTGGGTATTGTTGAGGGGTGGCTGTTGCTTGGATATCTGTTTGGGAGGTCTTTGCTGTTTAGGCAGATTTTTATTTAGAGCCTCTGAGTATGTTTTTGTGTGTTTATGTGTTGGGTATGCAGATGCAATAGGTCTGTGTGAGACTGGATTTGTGGTGTGGATGGTTACCTTTTCCTCCTGACTGACTGTGCCAGTCTTGGGTTGAGAGAGCTCTGCCTCCAGTTTGGCTGTGTAACTGCATCTCTCACATGTATTAGAGTTTGTTGGAAGGAGGAGAGGGTTGTCTGTGTACATAAGGCAATTGTAACATTGCCTCAAAATTCCCAGATTCACCAGCTAGACTGGAGAGTAGCCTTGAAACTGACCCTTGGACATACCAGATTAGTATAGGGAACTGTTTTTTTTACTGATCAGATTAGGGAAGGGAACTGATTTTTCACTTGATCAGGAAGGACCAATCGGGAGTCTAATACTTATGAGAAGTCAAGGAGGGTGTGGTGCTTTAGTTAGTTAGTGTTTCCTTATAAGAGCTGAGCAGGTGCAGGGCTTTAGAAAGAGAATAGAGTGATTACTTTGAGGGTTTAAACAGTTTTAAGGGAAAAAGTGAAGAGCAGACTTTGTGGACCCTGGAATAGTTTAAACCTGTTTAGGCGGCGCTGCCCGACGCTGCTCAGTGCACAAAACCGCACAAAAAGAGATTTGTAGGGTTTTAAGAGAGAGAGATCAAGGAGTTTAGAATTGACCCAAAATGGCCAATAAAACTACAGCTTCTAGGTAGTAACCTCTCCTCCAGGGACAGGCAGGCTGTTCAGTGTTAACCATTCCCACTGGTGAACACAGAGACTTCCCTTTAGCCCAAGCAAGCACTGGCCTTCTAGAAACTTCCAAACAGTTCAGAACAGCAAATCTGTACCTGAACTTTCTTAACTTTCAGAAAGTGGGAAAAAAGCAAGATTTTTTTGTTTTTTTTTTCTTTTTGTTGTAGTTTAAAGGTAGCAGAGATACACAAGCAGCAAAATAATCACAACAGTGCAATTCAGACATCCATACTGGGCATGCTCATACACTTAGAGAAATGAAGGCAATGTAAGACAACAACATACTGAAAGGTCATACTGGGCATGCTCACACAAACATATGAAGGCCATGTCTGCAAACACCAGTGGACCAGACATATCTAGCAGTCGCAGTTTTTAGTGCAGACACTCATCAGTATGCACTACTCATGTCTTGCACACACAGTGGATAGGAATACAGACATATATGTAAGAACAACACACTATAATAAGCCAAAGGTAGACAGACATAGATGTGTGGAAGAGGGTGATTATGACAAGGAGCCATCCAGGCCTGTCCCACCCAGCACACAACCAAAGGGCCTCAAACACATGAAGTGCATATTAAACTCACTGCAGATACTAGCCACCAGTGTCTGTCAGCATTACAGACCATGTGGTGCACGTGCCAGCTGTGCAACATGACTGTACAAAGAAGTAGTCATCTAGCAACTGTATACACGTAGCTGTGAAATATGACCTTGTGTGTGGCCGCATGTGGCATGTCAACCCCTACATGAATGGGTAATGGCCCTTGCACACACACTGCCCTTCCCATAGCTGTACTATGACAAGCCCGCTGAGGTCATCCAATGTGAAATCCACCTTTGGGAGAGTTGTAGCCTAGTAATCTCCATGGTGCATCCCATACCTGCCTACTGCTGTAGTGTGATAAGCTAGGTGGGACTTCAAATCCCAGGCTTGGCAACTATGTGTGTGTTTGTGTGTATGTCTGTCTGACTGTGTAGACAGCAATGCTTTTAAGGGTAGTCACACTCCCAACAATTTAAATGCACAACTTAGGCAAGGCTGCTGATGTCATCCACCTAGAAATATACCTCTGGGAAGATTGTAGCCCTGTAATCTGTATAGCATGTCCTGTAACTGTGTACTGCTGTTGCCTGATAAAGTAGTTAGGTAGGTGTTCTAATCCCAGACATGGTAACTGTGTGTGTGTGTGTGTGTGTGTGTGTGTGTGTGTGTGTGTGTGTGTGTGTGTGTGTGTGTGTGTGTGTGTGTGTGTGTGTGTGTGTCTGTGTAGAGAACAATGCTTTTTAGGCTAGTCACACTCCTTACAATTTTAATGGTCAACCTTGGCAAAACTGCTGAGGTCATCCACCTAGAAATACACCTGTGGGAAGATTGTAGGCCAGTAATCTTTATAGTGCATCCTGTAACTGTGTACTGTTGTTGTGTGATAAAGTAGTAGGTAGGTGTTCTAATCCCAGACATGGCAACTGTGTGTTTGTCTGCCTGTCTGTGTAGACAGCAATGCTTTTTAGGCTAGTCACACTCCCTACAAATTAAATGCCCAACCTTTGCAAGGCTGCTGATGTCATCCACTTAGTAATACACCTCTGGGAAGCTGTAACCCAGTAATTTATAGGTATCTATAGGTAGGACTTCTATTCCCAGACATGGTGAGTATGTGTGTCTGTCCGTGTAGACAGCAATGCTTTTTAGGCTAGCCACACTCTCCACAATCCAAATGCTCAACCTTTGCAAGGCAGCTGATGTCGTCCTCCTAGTAATACACCTCTGGGAAGCTGTAGTGTATCCTGTAACTGCATACTGCTATAGTGTGATAAACTAGTTCGGTAGTAGTTCTATTCACAGACGTGGTGAGTGGGAGTGTGTTTGTGTGTGTGTGTGTGTGTGTGTCTGTCTGCCTGTGTAGAGAGCAATGCTTTTAGGCTAGCCACACTCCCAACAATCCAAATGCACAACCTTTGCAAGGCAGCTGATGTCATCCACCTAGTAATACACCTCTGAGAAGCTGTAGCCCAGTAATCTCCAAAACACATCCTGTAACTGGGTCCCGCTATAGTGTGATAAACTACATAGGTAGGTGTTCTATTCCCAGACATGGCAAATATGGATGTCTGTGTGTGCTCATTTGTCAGTGTAGGGAGCAATGCTTTTGAGTCCATTCACAGACACTACAACCACCAATGGCCCACTTTGACAAGTGTATCAATGTCATTAACTGTGAAATACACCTTTGGGGAAGTGCTAGGCCAGTAATCTCCGTGGTGCATGCCGTAACTGTGCACTGCTGTAGTGTGATAAACTAGTTAAATAGGAGTTCTAACCCCCACCATAGCAACTGTGTGTGTGTGTGTGTGTGTGTGTGTGTGTGTGTGTGTGTGTGTGTGTGTGTGTGTGTGTGTGTGTGTGTGTGTGTGTGTGTATGTGTGTCTGTCTCTGTAGAAAGCAATGCTGTTTTAGGGTAGGCACACCCACTACAATTTAAATGCTTTACATTGGTAAGGCTGCTGATGTTATCCACCCCAAATACCTTTTTGGGTTGGTTGTTGCACCAATCTCCTCCTTGGTGTGCCATAACTGCGTACTGCTGAAGTGTGATTTAGAACTCTGGTAGGGTTCTATACCCACCCATGGCAGTTCTGGATGTTTTTTGTGTGTTCCACTGTCTGTGTAGGGAGCAATGCATTTTAGGCTAGTCACACTCAATACATGTCAAATGCCCTACTTTGGCAATCCTACTGATGTCAGCCAATGTGATATACACCTTTGTAGTAATCACCATGGTGCATACTATAACTGCGTAATTCTGTGGTGTAATAAACTAGTTAGGTAGGAGTTATACTCCTGGACATGGCAGGTGTGTGTGTGTGTGTGTGTGTGTGTGTGTGTGTGTGTGTGTGTGTGTGTGTGTGTGTGTGTGTGTGTGTGTGTGTTTGTGTGTGTGTGCGCGTGTGTGTTTGTACCTCATATCCTGTGTGGAGGAGGGTGTGCAACACCTGGGCCCAGTATGTAGCAGGGTTTGTAATTTTCTTATATGGTGGCCCTAGTACATATCACAATGTCCACTGTACAGGGAAAACAGCTGTGAAATAGCCGAGAGGCTGGGGTGCATATCCATACCCATACATGTGTCATTAAGGCCAGGCAATCACAGTTAGCAACCCCAGCATTACCCAGAGCACACTCTCAACCCATGTCTCATACACATGCACATGGTGAGGCAGCAGCCAAGATGTGTGTAGTACACTGCATATTGGCGACTGATAGTAACTATGGTGTGAATGCAGTGGCCTACAGAAGCCATAGCACCCTGTTCATCAGTACGATAGGCACATAATTGCAGACAGTGCACCTTCAGTATGTTTCCCACTGGATGCCTGCAACAACTGTGGTTCCATCAAATGTGATCCACAAAGGACATACTATGCCTTACACACATGTCCTGTATGGACAATGCCACTGACACCAGGGAATACCTGTAGCATGCTATCAATGTAGGTGCAGGGTCAACCTGCTGTCCATTACCTGGCCCTGCCACATGAGGGCGGAACTGTCACATCTGATGATAACATTCTGTGTACACAACATGGGCCAGACAAACCAGGTACACTTCCACATGCCACTGTGCATGAATGTGGGATGTGTGCACATCCCAAACACCATCCATGTCATGGCATATAGAACACATACATGCCAAGCATTGCACAGCACTGGCCATGCACAATAGTAACCCAGGTGACTGGATGGTGAATACTATACTTGTGTGGTCCATTCTGGACACTACACCCCTTAGCCATAATGCAGACCATTCTCATGTGGCCTGATGCCAAGGTATACCCATCACCTAGCCTTGTACAGCCATCTGGCACTGTCAACCACTACAAACCCATGAAGCAATGCATACATGCATGCCGGTACTAGCACCCTGTGTCTGTGTGCATGGTGTATGATACTTCCGACAACATTCACACCCAGTACCACCCCCACTGGCATACTGAAGCATGGTCTCTAATGTCAGACACTGTCACATACCCTTTGACCATAGAACCCAAGGATAACCCCTGTGGGCCAATTGATACCTATGCATTACTGTATTGTGGCAAGGTAACTGGTTAGGAAGTGTATTTGTTACCCTGCCAAGTGTGGCCATCTGTATGAGTCCCTTACAGATTTTTGCTGTGTTGACTCTGACACCTGTTCATGTGGACAGGCTCGTTTGCTACACCTACTGTATTACAACAGTGTTGCAGATGTCACTCACCAGCACATATATGTCTGGACAGCTCACCAACATGTAAGCTATGTGGCGCATGCAATAACTGCATACACATGTGATAGCTATGCATAGTCAGTCAGGTGTTTGAAACCCCGTACTGGTAGGTGTGTGACATAAACATGCTTAAGTTTTACTTACCCACACCTTCCCTGACATACTTTGTCTCTGTCTGTCCTGCCCACACCCTCTCTGGTGGATGTGGGATGTACACCTGCTTTGCTAGGCAGCAGCTTGTGTTTTGTAAGTGATGGTCATGATCAGCTGATGGCCTCTGCACCAGTTGCAGTCTTTCTCTAGCTGAGTGCATGTGGAACAGCTGTGGTAACATTCCCATAGCCAATTGCATGGAAACGCACTCCAATATCTAGGAACACCATCTTGGTGTTGGCCCTTTACATCCACTGTGGACAGGAACTAGATCTGTCGTTTGGTGAACAGCATCTCAGATGGATTGGGGATTTACCTCTAACAACTTACACTGTGGAAACAGGGCAACACACAGGAGGGGGATGTGCCTGACCTGACTACAGACTGTAAGTGCTGCTGTACTGCATGTAGAGTAACTTTGGTTTAACAGTGTGTGTGTGTGTGGATATGGCTGTCCTACATGTTGTAATATCTGCCACATCAGTACTATGTTTATGAGGAATTTGCATCTGTAGGGTTGTCTGCAGACTGGGCAGTGTTTATACTCTTGGTGTCATGTGTTACCCACAGAGCACGTATCTATGAATTGCAGAAGGTAGTGTGAAGATTGCAGTCTGTAGATGGTGAAAGCCGTGACAGTTACTGACTTCATATCCATCATAGGACACATGTTGCAACAAACCCTGTTACAACAGTACATGTATGAGGTTATCACAGCAACATGTCAATATTGGCCCTGTGTATGTGCTTCCAGCCACAACTCTGTCAACCTTTGTACATATGTCGTGCATTAAGAGGTGCAAATGTGCTGTATACCATCATTTGTGTCATCATATCTGATAGCACGCCAGGGAGATATCAGACTGCTACACATTTTATGTACAGTATGGGTAATATTTGACGACATTACCAGGGCATTCCATGGTCATTTGTACAGTACTGAGGTCTGTGTAACTATGGTGAATGTCGACAGTGTGTGTATTGTGAACATGTTCTTTAACCTGTGTACAGACTGTGGTAGATGTCATTGTTATAGGTCCCGTCCTATCTGATGTTACATGCTGCTCCACTGTATGTTACCGTATTGGTTTACATGTGTAGGCCATACACATACATGTCCCATACCACAGACAGACCGCAGACCACACTGTGTAGCAGCCCAGTATATGCAGGGCTAGTCTGTGAGTGGCACATATGAGGATGGTGCTGAACAGATAGTCCATATACTGTACTTTTATGCTAGCTTACCATATGTGGCTGTGGCTGTGTTCACACTGGATGTGGTTATGCACCTTCACACAGGTGTTTCTTACCCTGTGGTGTGACATGCCTGCAGAGCCTGCTATATATGCAGGTACATGTGCATTCCCCCATAGGAGATTTTGGCCAGTGTTGAGCCAGTCTGCTGTAGCCTTCACAGTGCATTGTTACATGTCTAGCAGCTTAGTGCACTTATCCAGTGAGATGTCATGTGGCGATACTTGCCGGATGTACTGCTGCCGGGTCTCCCTTAACAGTCATGTATGTCAGACAGAGCAGTGTACATATAATCATCTATAACCACTATATATATATATATATATATATATATATATATATATATATATATATATATATATATATATATATATATATATATATATATATATATATATATATATATATATATATATATATATGTATATATATATATATATATATATATATATTTATATATATATATATATATATATATATATATATATATATATATATATATGATTATACATATACATATACATATCGACATATATAGATGGGTATGTATATGTACATAGATATACCTATATACACCCAGATATATACATATACAGAGCAATATATGTCTACTCATATACAGACATTGGCACATATGCACATAAAAGTATGAATATCTACAGATATATCGACAGTAGTAGGTATATCGGTATAGATATGTATGCACATGTATTCATATATATATATATCTTTATACCAACATAACTAGGCATATCTGTACACATAAGATGTGCATACATATATATTTATATGCACATATATCTATATATACATATATGTATAGATATGTACACATATGTACATACAAAAAGGTGTACACATGGCCATATATATGCATCACTATACAGATGCGTATACAGACATATGTATGTGTATACCTGTGTATGTACATGTAGACGTCTATAAACCTATATGTATACAACCATATACCTCTCTTGAGTAAACGTCACGGTTGCGTATACCCTCCCACATGTATCCCACCATATGTATCTGCTATGTGTACATTATGATAAAACAACATATGTGATGCAACAGTCATATTAATGACAAGGACTACACAATCTAGGACGTAAAGGCAAGTGTTCAATACCACTCAATTTGGGTAATGACAGCTATATTGGTAACACAACAGCTGTCCTCACAGGGGTCATGGCATAGTGATCATGTGCTGTGACTTCAGTGTAAAGGGCCCTGAGTTCATGACCTGCAAGGGCTGCTCATTTTGTTGCTGGCCAGAACAAGCTCTGTTGGATACAGAGTGGTTAAGGTAGTGTGTGCAATGTAGGCCACGCACATCAGTATCACAACATTGCTAGGTAGGGGTCTAGTCCCAGTGTTGGCAAGTAACAGTGTGCGCGTATGTGGATGGGTCTACATCAGGTTGCAGGATATACACGCCTCAGTGGGCCACCTGTCCATGTGGCACAGGCAATACCCAGTATAGTAACCTGTGAAATGTGTTTGACTGTACCCTGGATATGTCACTGTCATGGTGTCAGCACAGTGACATACCCCATTGTGCAATATGACTGCAGACCATCCTCATGCTGACACATATACTACAACACACTTGCATATCAATTTAGAGACCACATCCAAGCAGTGTTACTAACAGTTAGAAGGCATTATTGCTGGACGGCTACACTACCTGCCAGTTATGCTTCACACTCTGCACCCTACAACATGTTACACTGCAGGACTGTGGTACACTGGTATGCAGTCACCCTGTACATCAGAACCATATCAGCCTGTCCCTGTATCAATGGTATGGATGACAGGGATGGGATACAGGTATCATCATATGCACAGGGCATCCTCATGCTTGCACATGTACACCTACAACACACTTGCATAGCAGTTTAGATACCACAACCATGCAGTGCTACTAACAGCTAGAAGGCATTATTGCTGGGTGGCTACACTACCTGCCAGTTATGCCTCACACTCTACACCCTACATGTTACACTGCAGGACTGTGGTACACTAGTGTACAGTCACTGTGTGCATCAGAACCATATCAGCCTGTCCCTGCATCGATAGTATGGATGACAGGGATGGGGCTCAGGTATCAACATATGCACAGGGTGTGGTGTTAGTCTGCCAGAGGCCGAGGGTGGGCCATACATTTGACACCATGTGTGTGGATGAGGGGTGTATGCTAGGGAGCTAGCTGAAGGGATGTGGTGTGTGTAGGTATGAGGTGCCCTAGGTGTGTTTGCATAGTGTGTGGGTATGCATGCACAAAGTTCTGCCTTGTGGCTGCTCTACACAGGTGTTTATGGACAGCTGCAGACCATACCTGGCAGGGTGTGCAGTCCAATGCCTCTGGCCATGGACACATGGACTGTGCCTGCCAGGGGTTCCGCAGGCACGTGCAGGTACAAGCGTTGAAGTGCTACTGTCATCTGCTGATGACATTTGCCCGCTGGTACCACATCCCTCCTGGGACTGGCCAGGACCATGTGCAAGTGGCTTGCTGTGGTGTCAGCAAACACCCCTCACTGCCAGGGCTGCTACTACCACTAAGGGAGCCCCTTGATGTCCTAGCATGCTCACGCTGAGTGTCAGCTCTTGGTGTTGCTGGGCCACATCCACACAGGCATCGCCGCATCCCCACCACATGTCAAACCATGGACACACCACGGCTGATGAGGGCCATCAGCTCATCATGCCATCTATCCGCTTGCTCATTAGAAGCACAGCTGGCAGCCGCCACTTCACAGAGGTTGTTGCCTACAGTAGCAAGTACAGCCCTCTTCAGCCTAAGACCCTGTCTGGTGTAATGCTCAATATGTGCCTGCACTGCCATTACAGCCTAAAACATGACACAGTAGACATGGTAACCACACTTTCCCATGCACTGCCACTGAACGTCAGCTGTCCTTCTGCTATGGCCACTGGTGCTGGGGTGTGTATAGGCACTGTAAGTGTGTGTGGAGGTGGGCTGGCTAAAAGGGGGATGTGAAATGTTGGTGCAGTATTGGCCCCTGACAACCACACCTGTGCCTCACCATTATCATCATCAGCATCATCGGTGTCTGTATGGACACCTACATCAGATTGGGTGCAAGAGGGGCCCTGACCCACCTCGCCACCTGTGGGGGAAAAAAATAACCACATTTTAAAACCTGTACAGCATTGCTTAACAGTGCACACACACACACACACACACACACACACACACACACACACACACACACACACACACATCTCCGTACTACCTACCTGTCCTAGCTTTTACAGACAGCCCCACATATATGTCCATGTGTTACCCCATCCTGCATCACACTTGTTAACACACACATTGCTACCACTCATTAACATCACAGTCCTCTAAATGCCCACACAAGCGGCCACAACATAAAGGCCTGTTGCTACATTAACTGCCTGACCTGTGTGTAGTGGAGTAACATGGCCTCAATGCTGTCATTCAGTATGCACCCTCTGTATGGCCGGAATGATGTGCATGGCCCCTATATGTGTGGGCTACTATGTAGTAGCCATAATAGCTCCCACTGGTGTGTCATGTGTATGTAATGCTCAGTACATGCCGGATATGCTGCTCCGTTGGCCCATCAAGTGTCAGCTGTAATATGTGGATACACTCCCTGGTGTTGACTATTACTTCTCCAATGCATCTGTAGAGCTGCATATGTGGGCTGTAGGTTATCTCTCTGCTGACAGCAATATTAAGTGTGTACCTAGGATCTACCTTCCCTCTGGATGCCTGATCCAAGCTACAGGCCATATTATACTATTTGCCAACCTGTGAGTACATGACAGGTATTCCTGGTGCGCAATGTGGCACTCCATGTCCATGTACTGTACGCTCCCAAAGGAGTGTACAGCTATATGAACACCCCACAACCACTCATGTGCATATATGGCCACACACACAAACACACACATGCACACACATAACATACATGCAGCTACCTCCCACCACTTCACCAGAGTGACCCTGCAGGAAAACTAACTAACCACCAGGATGCACACACATGCACACACACACACACACACACACACACACACACACACACACACACACACACACACACACACACCCACACACACACACACATACAGGTGAGGTTGCACAATGATTGTACACACAGTCCTCCAATTACCCATCTGCCAACATGCAGAACATATGGTACAGAACAGCATGCAGTTCAGCTATACTCACACCATGCTAATAGTGGTATACATGTGTATGATGCATGTGCTATGACTAGATGATGCCCATTCCCCTGGATACCTCTGCACCCATGTACACATTATTTCTGTGCACCTGTTCTGCACCCTGGCATGTATTGTGCACCACAACTCACAGGTGTCCAACCCATTGTGGAATATATAGCACCGTGTCAGTTATGCCAACTGTACCTCACACAGCCCCTCTGTGTTTCAGCAACACATACCTGTGATGATATGTGGACTGTTGTGATTGGTGAATCCCAGATGCTTGATTTACAGCTGTCAACATTAACATACCATGTATAGCCACTGCAGAAATGCTTACACTGACAACCATCAGAGCATACCATGGCTATGGGGGGTGTACACACCTTTATTGCTTTTACACACATCCGTGATCTGGCATGGGACCACAGCACTGCAGATCTTAGCAGTACATATACCCGGTATGTAACATATGTCCTGTACATTCACATGCAGTGTCTACAGATTGTGTTAGGTGTGTGGCTGTTGACCGCAATGCATACACACCATGTGGGAATGTGTGTGCACACCCTTTTCATGATGGTTTATCACACCTCTTGTGTGTACTACAGCAGTCACTGCTCATGACAGAGGTATACCAGCGTGGGCCTTCTGCAATTGCCAGTGTATGTTAAGCCTACCCTACACATGTCCCCCTATTCTGCATGATTGCAAGGTCCACTCATGTGCACATCCCATGGTGTTCACACAATGCCGTCACTATTGCAGTGTGGGTAGGGTTATGGCTGCCACAGGTCCTGGACCTGACTATATGCAGATAGAGCCATTCGTACCATCCTTAGGATCCCTGCTGCAGTGCACTGGTGTTTCATGCTGAGACCCCCCCCTCAGCGTTTATGCAGATGCATGACAGGTAAGCCCTACACATACGTGTCAACTTGCAGTTTCCCATACAGTGCACTCCACATGTTGCAGCTTAGACCTTGCTGATAATGTGGACTACTCTAATGCTGTTTGCCATAGTGTATCTCAGCAGCAGATGGCATTGCCCTACAGGTATGTACACTGGTATTGCACTGTATATGGGTGTTGTCCAGAACATGTTGCTACTGTAGGCCATGTCTACCAACAGTATGTTACTCCCTGTGGACACATTCCACAATGACAGGATGTTAGTTGTCATGCAAGTGTGTGACATACCCTTTCAATACCCCATCATGTTCTACCCAGTGAGACCATGCATTTCACAGCAACAATACATGCACATGTACAGCATGCATTCAGTGTAGGTGTGTTAGATGTGTGCATGGAATATTACATCACCATTACATGTCCGGTGTGTTGGCATGCATCTGCATAAGACATACTCACCAGCTTCAGGCTGCTGCCTTGCTGTTACCTCAGAGGGACCCACATAAGTGGGTGAGAAATGCAATGTCAGTGGCCACACCTGTGGCACTGCTACAGGCTGGGTGCAGTACTACCATACATCAACTGTAAATTCACACAATACTACCACATGTGGACATCTGTTTATCACTACAATGCAGCAACACAATATTTGTATAACATATCAGATATGCATGATCTACATGTACCACTGCAGATATTTACACAACAGTGGTCTACTGATGTGCCCTGTGTCCTTACCTGCATGCTCCTCGGCTGTTGTGTGGGTGACACCCACCTCTATGAAGGGGTCAAGTGGTTGATGGTGTTCAGGATGGGCAGGTGCCATGAGGCTGGCCAGGAGCTCCTCCACACATGTCAGGGGGATGGATGGCATGGCCCCCCATGGCAAGGTGATCTCCCCAGACTGTGGCAGCACACCAAAGGGCATCATGAAGCAGGTTGCTGCAATGATGCTGGACCTGCTTATAACTGTGGTTATGCAGGCCGACATCATTGACCCTGTGGATGAGATTGTTCCACAGGCTGGTCCGCCCCTGCTGTTCTTGTGTTGTCCTGCCAAACAGGACCTGGTAGTGCAGTACCAGGTGGTTTATTATTACATCATTCTCCTCTGCTGAATATGCTGGCAGCCGGATGTGTGCCATTGTGCCTGAAAAACATGAGGATGGGAACAGGCCTGAGTGACTCATATGGCAAGGTTACTACAGTTTATAATACACATCTCTGTCACCCCCCCACCATATCAGCTTCAACAGACTATACACACAACTCATTAGGTATGGCTACAGCATAACTACCATTTGGACAGATTGTGTAGTGTACCACACCTTCTGCTATGTGATTGTAGTCATGTCCCCTGTGTGGACACTAACATTGTCAGCCTGTTACAGACTATTCACTTGCATGCCATTGTCAGGGCCACTATGGTTACATTTATGCCAGTGGTATGTCTGCTCTGAGATTGATGCACATCTGACAGTCTGTGTTATAGGGGGGTTCTATGCATGCTGTTGGACATGTACCGGGATTGTGTAGACTATTACTACCAACATATGTACTATGACAGTGACACAATAACATGTATATGTTCCACTGGCCAGCTGATCCACCTCTCCACACTCATCTGACCGGGATACCTGGCCACATCACATGTATGTGCCAACCTGGGGCCTCCTTGTGTACTGTTACAGCAATACCATCAGGTGGAACCATCCAGGGGATGTTGGCCCACCCCCCCTTGGGCACACACCAACATGTCCTTGTCCCCTGAGCTCAGGTCTAAGGTCTGTTCCATACCAGGCTCCACAGACACATGAGGGATGTGCTACATCCATTTGAGGCACCCAGTACACATTCACATGGCCAACATGCTCCTCCTGCTCAGCCACCGGACCTGGCACCTTCAGGACATGGACTGCTGTTGTGAGTGGCAGTTGGTGGGAGCCTTGTTCCCATTGTGCCCATATTGGGGACCATGGGGCATCCAGGTCATGGACCACACACACTATCCATGGTGTTTACCCACCACAAGTGTCACATACCACCCTTGTAGAATGTCCTCTATATCTACCAATCCTGACCACTTCCATGTATGTATCTGCCATACTTCACAGGCGGAGACATTGTGGTGCTAGGACAGTACTAGCATGTGACATACCTGTCCATGGTGCACACACTGCCAGCTGTAGATATTTGTCTGTATTGCTATGTGTGCTGCTGCCTCACACATAGCACACATCACTGTGGTAGTGATATAGGGGACATGTCTTTCCATACATATCTGTTTGTGTGTGTGTTTGTACAGATGTAGACATTTGCATATCGGTATTTATCTATATATATGTGCACATATATGTGATTTCATATATATGTACACGTATATATGTCTACACATGGGTATATGTATATTTCTGGACATACATGCTGATATACATTTATCCTTAGATATTAAATCTGTGACATATGTACACATATGCATACCTATATGTGAGGTACATTCAGACATCAGCTCCACAATCTCATGACACATCCCTGCACAGCTGCACTGTTCTGCCTTGCTACAACACAGACAGGTGCCACATATGGACTCAGTCTGACATTGGTAGGGTATATGTGGGACCTGTTTGCAGGTAACTCTATAACACACCTATGGCATTCTGCCATGCTACATTACAGATTCACCTGGGTATCCTGCCAGTGGTGGTCTGTGGCTCCCACATGTCCATCATACTGGCATTACTTCCACTACTGTCTATAGTCCACATTATATGCATATTCCCCATTATACAACACACACTATGATGGCTTACATCCTGTCTGTCAGTGCTGACCTGCACAGTTAACAGCTATGGCCCTCTACCCACAGGGACAAACACTATTGTCCATAGCAGTTGTTCAGTTGACCATCATCACAACAACACCTGCTGGCACATATAACACATTCCACATCATCTATCGCAGCACTATGGACCAGGTACTACATTCTAATACATGTACATATACTTCACATACCTGTTGTGGGAAGTATGTAATACTGCCTGGCAGCTGCATAGCTGGGTGCGTTGTCAGCTGTAAATGTTCGTTGGGTTCTTTATTCCCACTTTTTTTTTTCCTGCTTGCATTCTCTATCCTGTGACTGGATTGAGCTGTTTGGGGTAGATTGCAGCCTGGCTTTAGTAGGTGATGCACTTGATCAGGTGATGGCCTCTGCACCAAACAGTGTCCTACACTTGCTAACTGCATGCAGCTTGCTGTGTAGTACTTCCAATTACCACTGTCATGGCAACCAGGTACTATAAATCACCACATCATGTGGGCATGGTCCCTTCACCTTTTCTGTGGGATTGACATTCGTCCTGTTTGTGGGCATCAGTGTTACAGACAGCAGGTAGTAGTACCTCTTCCAGGGGAACTGGCACACTTAGGCCAGCTACATATTTGTAGGAGGTTCCAGAACTACAGACAGAGTGTGAGTAGAGTTGTGTTATGCTTTGTATAGTACTGGTGTTACAGGGTGTGTGTGTACATGCTAGTTTACCTTGGAATGCAATCTGTTTGCATAGCTCTCAACTGTGGGCCTATCCTGTTGGTGACCAGAGGTGTGCCTATCATGTTTTGTCGGTCCACCACATAGGTCCTGTGTCAGATATGTCACTGGCAGTGTGTGTGTTGAGTGCTATCAGTACATGGCTACATCCATTTATGTTCCTAACCTCAGTTCCTGGCTTATGGTAGGTTGCAGACTATCCTGTAACACCAGCAACTTGCTTAGTGTATGGTAACAGTTTCCCACATATGGGCCTGTGTTAAAGCCTCTGTCCTCCAGCTATATACCAAGCTTTGCACATATGACATGCTGTCAGGGACTGTTCTGTAGTGGGCTGTGCGTATATCACACTGCCATTGCTGCCATCAGTCCACTGCTGTTGTATCCCCCACACATACAGTGGTGCTGGGGCCACATATGTGTGGGCTACACCAAAACAATACATGTGTGCCCTTATGCACTCCAGAGGCCAGTGTATGTAACAGTGGTATATGGGCCTGTAGTATTGAGTCTAGGGGGGGATGCACCATAACTGACCTAGGCTGTTACAAAATGTGGGGGCATCAGGGATGAGTTGCCTTAAGGTATCTGCATGTACAGTACAGTATACTTCACCTATATTTACATTACTCACATATATTGGTTTAATGCAGGCATATTGCCTCCTGCCATTCAAGACTGCTCTGTTTGTCAGTGTGCTTGTGATGGTGTCTGTTATGCCTTGTTATGTAACAGTTACATCCCATTTGGCCAACTGAAGTCTTCAACACCTAGTGAATTTGTACAGAGTGTAGATGGAGGCAGCTGAACTATACACCTGTATTACATACTGTTGATTGTTTGGTATCCTGTGGTCCTGTCTGTTTTTACTATTGTACAATATGAAGGCATTGGCCTGGACAGTGACAATTAGGTTCATAGGTTCATAGGTTCATAGGCTCATACTAGGCTATCTGCCCAAGGGCATTTATAAGCCTAGCCCATAGTTATGTGGCTTTCACCACCCCTTTATGTTGAAGAAAACTATGCCTATTATTTTGCTGTGCCTCTGTCAAGCAGTGACACTGAAGTAATCCCTGGGGTATATCTGCGATCTCCCATCCATTGGTCAAGATTCCTCTTGAACAAGGCCAGCGAGGTGCTCTGCCTCACATGTGAACCTTTCCAGACTACTGTCTTAGTATCACTGTTTCACAGTTGCATTACTCTGTTTATATGGACATCAGTGTCTGCACAGCTATATGGCATGGCATGTAGAACTGTAATAGTACACAAATAAAGGTTTTCCATTTCTGCAAACCTGTGTGTGGTGTTTGTCCTATGATCTCTCTGTGGGTATATGTTGCAGGCGACAATTGTAATTAAATGGGTGGCCCATACAGTGTCCAGTTGTTCAGGTGTAAACTGTAGGCATAGTGGCTGTTCCATGTTGTGTGCACCGTCTACATATGTATCTTACTGTACATATCTCTGTGTGTGTCTGTGTAGTCACATGTATATATATATATATATATATATATATATATATATATATATATATGTGTGTGTGTGTGTGTGTGTGTGTGTGTATCTGTATCTGCATATATGTGTCTGTGTATACATATCCTGGGGATGTTGGCAGCTTCCATATTTTACATTTCCTATGGGAGCCACACTGTACTGCATGATATGTTACCAATACCAGCCCGACATCATACAGGTGGGTTGTAATACTGTTTACATGTTGTGCACATGTCATGTCAGGTTGTGCTTATGTGATCTGTAACACTTTAGTGTATTGCAGGGTGGACGTGTTTGGCTGTGGTGGGGGGGTATGCCTACTCGTACATGACGTATATTGCTTGGGGCATCTCAACCTCATTAATGGTGCATGTGGGCATATTTGTATTTGCCAGTCTACCATTGCTATCTACAGATGTGTGTCTCTCTCTCTCTCTATATATATATATATATATATATATATATATATATATATATATATATATATGTATATATTTCTATGGATATATATATATATATATATATATATATATATATATATTATAGATATCTACATCTATTGATATGTTGTATCTGTTTAGATATTACTATATTTACTCACAAAATTGCATTTACATGTTGGAATACATTCTCTATACTGTTGAATGACTGAGCTGGTTGATATGTTTTGAATACATCAGGGTTATGTATACCTGATATGGCTTAGTGGGGTTCTGTGCTCAAGCCTAGCCGAAGCCATTTATTTTGTTGCTGGGAAGAACAAGGGCCATTAGGTACAGAGTGGTTAAGGCACGTTTAGTCAGTTGTTAGCAGGTGTGCACGGAGGTAAGCACTGCTAACCTGACATTACGTCTGCTTACAGGGTGTTAGCTTCAGATTTGCTTAACCAGTGTAGGCATTGCTTACCACCACACAAACGGGCTTAAGCCCACTTACTAGTGCTTACATATGCTTACTATTGCTTATTTGTACTTAAACCTGATTACTAGTGCCTTATTCAGTCTGACACTGATACTTCACATGTGCATTTCTTGCAGTACTCCAGTACATATATATATATATATATATATATATATATATATATATATATATATATATATATATATATATATATATACATAGGTTCATAGGTTTATACTAGGCTATCTGCCACTAAGGCATTTATAAGCCTAGTATGTTATTTAGTGGGTTTTGCAACAAAGCTATTGGTTATAACGTGCTTTGCCATGTAAAATAGACTGTGCTACAGTGGGACTCGAACCGGGAATGCCTGTTCATTAGGTGGATGTTCTGCCCACTACACTATTGCTGTGCTGCTTCATTTGCATATTTCTTCCATAATGTTATACCCATGGTTCCTTCTGCCGCTCCCCGAGCTCCATGTACACAGCAACCATCCATTCTCCAGTTGCTAGCCCAGCCATACCACACCTCCACATATTGCTCTCTCTGCACATGGTACTCATCCAGTTTACGGTCTCGAACCAAGCTTCTTCAAGCTCTTCATCCGTTTAGTCCATGTACATACAAGCCTTGCCTTGTTCGTCTCCCGAGACAGGTATAAATATCGGAGTGACTCACAATTTTTGGTTCGTCCCACCAGAGACGGACCTGTTTTTGTGTCAAGATTAGACTTAGCTGGTCTACACTGTTTCTCCCACTGGTAGCATCCTGCCAGGGGTTTGAGAAGCAGCAGTTTACTCACACACCTGGCCAGCCTCATCTCCCGGTTCCACAGAACTGATGTCCCAGATTTGACATTCTGTGCATGAAGCACACCCACACGCCCCCTCGACGTACACTGTTTTTTATTATTCTATTAAGTATTATGCAAGGCTACTGTTCTCACACTATGATTGGATAGGCACTGTTTTTATGATACACATGGACTGCTCAAAATACTGTATTTGAGCAATGTACAAATGGTTGCTTGTATTAATCTACATAATTACATACATTTCCTATACTGTTGAACGACTGTGCTGGATGATATGTTTGTGATAACAGCAGCTGCATGTGTATCTGCCATGGTTTAGTGGTAACTCACTTTGACTATAGTGTGCGGGGTACAGGGGCTGCAACTTGGGAGTGTAGATTATTTTGTTGCTGGGTAGGATGAGAGCTGTTGGATACAGAGTGACTAAGGCACTTTTAAGCAATTGTAAGTGGATTTGCGCTGGTTTGCATGAGGGTAAGCAATGCTAACCTCCGGTTACGGCTTCTTACACTCAGCTTCTACATTGCTTAACCAGTGTAGACATTGCTTACCACCATGCAAACAGGCTTAAACCTGCTTACTGCTGCTTAAAAGTCCTTAATCCCGCTTATCCCCAACTAACTTATTTATTTTACATTTGTTGATTGGGAAAATCCGACTGGATGCTTGTCCATTTTCAGCGGAAGCCAGGGGAGAAAAGCTCCACAGTAAAAATCAGCTAATCATTACAAGTAATGCAGAGGTGTTCACATTCATAGAAAGTAACAGACTTAACATAGCTATGTAACATATTATTCATGCTTAGTTTAAGTTAACATGTAGGTATTATTAATGCTTAGTTCAAGTTTACATGTCAGGTATGACGGTTGGCAAAGGTCAGTTTAAGGTGAAGTTAGATTCAAGTCTCACGGAAACTGATAGCTGGTGCCAGAGCCATGGCCTAAAGTTAAACGCAAAAAAGTGTATAGTCATACCCTTCGGATAAAACAAGGTAACCCCAAGCTACCATATAGGTGGCAACCCACTAAGCACAGAAGAGGTTATCAGGGACCTGGGTACACAGGTTGACAGTGCCCTCTCGTTTGACACTCACATTGCTAAAGTGGTTCGAAAGACCTTCTACATTGCCCATCTGATCATGAAGGGATTCACATCCAGATCAAGTGAGGTCATTGTTCCCCTGTACTCTTCACTTATCAGACCAATGATCGAGTACAATGCCCCATTCAGGATGTATCTCACCCGACACCTGCAGCAATTGGAGAGACCCCAAAAGTTCCTCACCAAAAGGATAAAGGGACTCCAAAACCTGTCATATACTGCCAGACTGAAGAAACTCCAACTCTATTCAGTTGCATACCATCTGCTCAGAGGTGACCTGTGCCTGACATACAAGGCCATGACCAACCCGAATTAATGGACATGCTCCACCTCAAAAATCCAAATCCACCAGAACCACGAGCAAGTGACTTAAACCTTAGCACGGATATAAATAGGACATGCTGGAGGGATAGATTTATCACCCAGAGACTCCCCATGCTGTGGAATAAAATCCTGGTCCATGTGAGGCAGAGCACCTCGCTGGCTCTGTTCAAGAGAAATCTTGACCGGTGGATGGGAGATCGTAGGTTTACCCCGGGAATCATCTCTGTGTCACTGCTGGACAGAGGCACAACAAACTAATGGGCACATTATTTCTAACATAAGGGGTGGTGTAAGCCACATAACTTTGGGCTAGGCTTATAAATGCCTTAGGGCAGATAGCCTAGTATAAACCTATGAACCTATGAACAGTTCTGGATAGGATACAGTCAAGTATTCAGGTTAAGATTTAGTTATTCCATACTTGTGTGGTGGAGTAGAAGAGAGTAGTGAAGGAGTAGGTAGGTAGGTAGAGGGGGAGACATTGTAATGGTAACTGTATATTAGGTTGCGGGAATAATTGGTAGGGGAGCAATCGGGAAGGTTTAAAGGATGCTGAGATATGTATGTGAGGCAGGAAAAAGAGGTGTTAGTTTCAGTAGTCGATGTAGGGGTATAGAGTGTAAGGTGGGGGGGGGAGATTTAGCCCGGTGGTGCGCATGTGCAAATCCAAGTGTGCTTGAGGTGTTCCTTCAAGTGTTTTTTAAATATGTCCTTTGAGACAGCTGAGGTAATAGATGTGGGTAGGAAGTTCCAAATTTTGCCAATATAGTTGGGGAAAAGGGTGACACCTAATTTTAACTTTAAACTTTAAAAGAGAAGAAAAAGGTGTTGATAGATAAGTGGTGAAAAAGGGACACAAAAAGGGAAAGACAGTAGGGGAAATAGCCAGGGATGTGCAGGAAGGCTGAAGGAAAGGTCCACAGCTGGCCATTTCTTCTACAGCAACAGCTGTGCATATACACTGAATTTGGAGGTAGATTTGGATACTCACACCCCTGGGTGAGGGTGAGGACAACAATAATAAGTTGTGATGCCAATTCAAACGGATCACATGCCTACAGTAGGGAGCTGCAACCATGTGTTATTTGGTGTTATTTAGTGGGTTTTGCAACAACAACAAAATTGGTTATATCATGCTTTGCCATCTAAAATAGACTGTGCTGCAGTGGGACTCGTGCCAGGAATGCCTGCTCATTAGATGACTGCTCTGCCCAATTCACACTACTGCTTACATCCACGAGGCAGTCTGATTTGAACCGCTCCATCCAACACCTGCATGCCTCAACCCATAATTTCATACCCATAATTCCCCACTGCTCCTCCTTCGCAACACTCATCCTTTTTCTGGGTGCAGGTCAGGTCTAACCACCCCACTACACACTGCCCACTCTCCACTTCTCGGGACCCATCACATACATTGTCTTGACCCATGGATCATTAGGCTTTCTCAACCTTGTAGTCTGAGTACATATACGCCCTGCCTTGATGAATCTGTGTAATGATGAAAATCCAAATAACCAAGAATTTTTGGGTTGCCCTGCAAGGGACATTCTTGTCTTTGTTTCTAGATTAGACTTAGCGGGTTCACAGTTTTTCCCCCACTGGTTGTATCCTGCCTGTGGTTTGGGAAGCAGTGGTTTATTTACTTTGTGTTTGTTTGTATGTTTCACCTGTTTGGCTGGGGGGTATTGGTATGTGTAACACGTATGTTGATTGAGCCCCCACATTGGCGGTGTCTGTGGTCATATATGTCATTCTTATGTGCTGTATCAAATATATATATATATATATATATATATATATATATACACACACACACACACACACACACACACACACACACACACACACACACACACACACACACACACAAATCTACATATTTAGTTACATGTCCTCTAATGTTGAATGGTACTGCTGGATGATATGTTTGTGGAAACACCAGGGCTATGTATATCTGTGGTGGCTTAGTGGAAAATCACATTGCCTATGGTGTGCAGGCTCCTGGGTTCAAGCCTTGCAGGGACTGTTTAATTTGCTGATGGCCAGAATGAGGCTTGTTGGATACGGAGTGGTTGAAGCACTTTTAAGCAGTTGTTAGTGGGTTTGCATGATGGTAAACACTGCGAACTTCCAGTGAGATCCGCTTACACATGGTTACCCTCACTATTGCTTACTCTGTGTAAGCATTGCTTCCCATCGTGTAAACAGACTTGCACCTGCTTACTCGTGCTTATTTATCCTTACTACTGCTCTGTTTTCAACAGTAATAGTCTACTGGTTCTTGGAGAGGTGGTGGATTTGGCAGATGTATGGGGTTATCATTCATTACAATGCTTACTACTCCACTTCACACATATATGTTATTTATTAGGTTATACAACTAAATATATTGACCATAACAGTGATTTGACATGGAAATGGAATGTACTGCAGTGGGAGTCAAACCAGGATTGACTGCTCATGAGGCAAATGCTTTGTCCACTATAGCACTGCTGTACTGCTTCATTTGCACATATCCTGCTTTTTATCCTCCTTTTGCTATTTCAACTACATTAACTGTAGCTAAGTGATGGGCACACCCGAGCACCTACAGTTAGCTTTAGTCTGTGTTTTAAAAGATATAGATGGGTTTATTCTTTTAATTTATATGTCCTGTTGCTGTTGTTCACATGGGGGTCTGTTGGTGGGGATATGAGGACATCTGTGAGCGATCTCGCTCATTTCTTATCAGCTTCTGCTGTTCGACATTGCAGGGGCATGTTTATTCTGAGAGCTCTGCTCTCAGACACACCCCCTGCACTTGTACATGCTCCATGTAAGCCTAGGAGCTTGGCCAGTGCGCCTTCATTACTGTGCATGGAGTGCTGCCATCCTGCTCCTAAATGGGTGCTTCTGTGCAGGACTAAGCTAGTCCTGCATGGAAGTTTAGTAAATCCGGGGGAATACCAGACTAAACAGTACCAATCCAGGATTTCAATCTTTTATTTCTAGGCACAGTTTTCGTATCTGATAGACCTGTGGGGGGAATGTTTGTTAACACTACCCAAATGGTTTCACACATATTACCAGATTCCACATTATTACTATGCACATACGTCTCACTTTGTTACTGCACACACTCTGGTCATAGCTTCACAATATGGGGTGGAGTTGGGACATACTTTGCTTATTACTCTCATAACACTTTGGTGAGCTGCTAGAGTGACAGGTTTGTTCTTATGGATATATTTCAGACAGTTATGATGTCTGACAATCAGTTGTATGTCATTATTTGCTGCCTAAACTTCTGGGATCATCCCACTGATTTGCCAGGGGGACAAAAGGACAGGCAGGGGACTTACACCAATTATATAGACTTTCTGACAATATCTGTACAGTTGTGGGGTATGATTCTGCATACATCTTACTACCACTCCCAGGATTTGAACCATGGTTGTGTGTGCTAAAACTACAACACGTCATGTCTCATTTGAGTGTGCTGTTTGGATTATGCTGTCTGAGTTTTCACTGTTTTCTGTCTAAGTCTCTCTCAGTTGTACAATATGACCTCTTGTGATTACAATAGTCGTATACAGACATTCCTACACATTTTATTTATGTAACACAGTGTGGGTAACAGTGCTTAATACAACAGTACTATTAAGAGATTGCAACACTGCACTACCATATGATACCAGAGTAAACACAAGCAGTCCACCAGTTAGACCCTTTTTGCCAGGCTAACTTTTTATTTACATACAGCCTATATGAGAGTCTTCCTGCCATATTGTCTGGTTTATTCAGTACATGCCATACACAATACAGGTTTTATACTGGCAATTAACTTTCTACTACTTTTAGATTAATTTCTTATGACAGTACATGCAAGATTTTTACTAACCTGCCTCACGATGCAACCTATGCAGTCTACAGGCATGGGCTTCCCAGTTCACAGCCTGCTCGTCCACTGTCAAAGACATAAGAGGAATATTTAGCCATACCTATCCATAATATACATGAGCTGGCAATTATTAAACAGGTAGTAGACTGATACTTACACATGGCTGGGACATCACCCATCTGCCTAGCCTCTTGGATCCACTGATCCAAGAGCTCCCTCTTTTGCCATTTCAGTTCGGCATAGTGATGCCTGACCTGCTCACCAGTTTAAGTGATGCCAGTGGCACTGGTGAGGTCACAGGCAAGATGGTCCCAGGCTTCTGCTTTACATTGGGAATCCTGGTACTGGCCCTGCAGCAATCTCTGGTCATGGTCTTTAACAAGGAGTCCTGCATGACTTTAGACTCCTGGATGGCCCAGAGCTGCACCAGGAGGCATAATCCTTCACCCACACTGGTCATAGTGTCTACGGAAGGAAGTTGCAACCAGTTATGAGATGTATTCCCAGCTGTGTGGTTTAAATAGGCCTGATTTCCTGCACTTTGCCATGACTGGATGGTTTTGAAAATGCTAAGCTATGAGCAAACCTGCTTACCTAAGGTTGGCATTGCTTAAAGGGATATATAAATGGGCAAACTGATTTAGCTGGCCTATACATTGCTTACACCTAGTAAGCAGGGATGTGCAATGCTTAGCGTTGCTTAATTTTTAATTTGCACACTATTTGCTGTTTGGCATTGATTTATCATTCATTACATGTTATATATGTGTTTGGTATCCATGATTCATGTGTGCGTACACTGTATGGGGTCCTTGTGTTTATTATGGGATTTCAATACTTTATTACAATGACACCTCACATCTGGACTTAATGCAGTACTCCAGTTCACATATTTATGCTATGTAGTAGGTTGTACAACATAAAACTGTATATAGATTCCTTTCACATGTAAATTTTGATTTTCCTATTGTGAGGATCTGTTTGATGATACCTCAGTTTTATGTACTGTTGTGATGGCTTACTGGTTAACTACTGGCACTATAGTGTACAGGTTCCTGGGTTCAAGACCTGTAAGGGCTCTTTATTTTGTTGCTGGCAGAACAGCGGCTGTTGAATACAGAGTGATTAAGACACTTTTAAGCAATTGTAAGTGGGTTTGCACGATGGTAAGCACTGCTAAATTCTGGTTAAATATGCTTACAGAGAGTTAGTTTCAATATTGCTTAACCTGTGTGTGCATTGCTTACCCCTGCAAAAACAGGCTTATACCCACTTACTACTGCTTACAAGTGCTTACTCCCACTTAGCCCACACTAATTTAAACAGAAATGTAACATGGCTCTTGGGAAGGTGGTGGATTTGGACACTCTATGGATTTATCATTTATTACACATTATACCTTTGATTTGTATCCCTGATTCATGTGTACATATACTGTATGGGGCACTTGTGTTTATCTGTGGATTTTACAACATTATTACACTGACACCGCACATCTGCATTTAATGCAGTACTCCAGTTCACAAATATATGTTATTTTGTAGGTTATACAACAACAAAAAATGTTCATAAAGTGATTTGACGTGGAATACTGAATTTATTATCGTGAGAATCAAACTGGGAATGACTGCTCCTAAGGCAAACACTCTGATCTCTACACTATTGCAGTATTGCTTCAGATACATGTATCTTGATATTTATCTTCTTGTGCCATTTAAGCTATAGTATGCATAGCTAAGCAATGGGCAAATCCGCGCACCTACAGTTAAATTTAATCTGTTTGATAAAAAAGGTCTACTGCTATTTTCTCTTGGGAGAGACAGGTTTCACTTATTGCTGTGGATTCCTGCATGCATCTGCACATTTGGCAGACACCCTAGCAACCCCCCTTACCTTTCACTCTCTTAATGCACATTATCTGGATAAAGCTTGACAACATGAGGTCCAACTAAGGATATATTTTAATTAATGCTCTTATGAACTTGGGACAGTTACTAGGGTAACAGGATTGGTTTTAATATAGGTTTTTCTGACTGTTTTGGTGTATGACAGTCATATGTATGCCATTATTTCATGGCTTCATTCCTGACATCATCCTGTAATTTCAGGGTACAACTAGGGTACAGGTCAAATGTATGGGCAACAAATGTGTGGACATTTTGCTATGATTTGTATAGTTGGGAGGTATGCAACCTCCTATGAGCATTCTCACTCATTGTTATTGCCAAACAGCACTTCATGAGTGCAGGGGCATGTTGTGATAGCTCTGCTGTCAGACATACCCCCTGCACTCGTCCATGCTCCATGTCCATTTAGGAGCACAAGCAGCACATCTTTATTACTATGTAAGGTGCACTGCCGTGCTGCTCCTAAATGGTCATTTCTGTGCAGCTGAATCCCGGGGATTGTCTTTATGATCAATGACAATGCATATATCTCTATACCGGGAAGACCAATTCCACCTGCTTCCCAGTCATTTAAATGATAATTTGTAGCTATTCTGGGTTTATTTGGGTACCTTAAAAATTTAGCATTCATTTATTAAACTGTTTAATGTGGGATTTAGAAGGACAAATAAAGAAGGTTTGTATAAAGCATAGTAATTTAGGACAAATAATCATTTTAATTATATAAAGTCTGTCTTCCATTGAACAAAAGAACTTGTTCCACTTTTGTATAAGATTTTTAATGTGATTTAAGATATCAGCATAGTTTAATGTGATTGGTTTATCAAAGTCATTTGCTAGTGTAACCTCAAGATATTTGATTTTGTTGTCATCAGGTATATACTTAAAGTTTCGTGTTTAAATCAGTTTTACTTAAATTTATGAGTAACATCTTTGCATTGTTTTCATTAAATTTAATTAAATTCATTCATTCATCAAATTTATTAAATTTAAGCCCCAAAAGTCTCTGTGTTCAATTGAGTTTAATAGTGCATTAGAGGGTTGTCATTGTCTTTATAGGTTAGCAAATTATCATCTGTAAACAATTGAACCTTCATTCCTAGTCTATTGTTAACCTGTATGCCTTTAATATTTTCATTCATGCTAATATTGGTAGCAAACAGTTCAATGACCAATGCAAACAATAATGGAGACAAGGGCCTCCCTGTTTTTTGTTCCTTTCATAATTTCAAAAGACTTCGGAAAACATGATCCAATTTTTATATATGCTAAAGATTTTTCATAGATTTAATTAATAATGTCAATTTTTGTGAGAATCCATACTCTTCTAAGACCAGACATAAATTGTTCCAATGAACTGAATCAAAGGCACTGTTTATGTCTAAACTGGCAATATTCATATTATTCTTTGTAAGGCTGACATAATCAATTAAGGTTAAAATTGTTTTATTATTGTCATAAGTGTTTCCGTTCATTATAAAACCAGTTTGGTCTTTGCCTACTTGCAATGGGAGTAATTGCTTAATTCTAGCTGCATGTATCGCCATGAACATCTTGTAATAGGTTCATACTAAGCTAACTGCCTTTGAGAGCCATTTTAAGCCTAGCCAATTATCTCTTGTGAGACTCAAACCCTGCACCTTGTGTTTGTAAGGCAAACACCTCCTTAACCATTAGGCCACCATCCCAACCTTATATTTAATAAAGATATTAGTCTGTAGGATGAACATTCACTTGCATTTTTATCTGGCTTAAAAATAAGACATTTTATTATGTATTTCCAAGAAGGTTGAATATCTTTACCATCTTTTACTAAAGTGAACACTTTTAACAATAATATTAATCCTTCTCTAGTTAATAATTTAAAACATTCTAGAATAATATTATCTATACCTGGGGCATTATTTACCTTTAATTTATTAATTTGGGATTTAAGTTCAGCCATTGTGATTTGTTTATCTATTCATTTTATATGATTGATCCTCCAATAATTTAGTTTTGATATGTTTTCTAAGAAAATATTTTAATATGTTCTTTGATTCTGTTTTTTCACTTTGTATGTTAACTTTATGAAAGTATAATCTAAAGACTACTAGTATTCCTTCTAAATGTGATAGTCTCTTCTTAGTATCTGGATTACATATTCCTTTTATCTGACTTGCTTTTATATATTTTTTAGTTCTGTTTGCTATTTTTTCTGACTTCTAGGATTCATCCAGTAAGAACATAGTTTAATCCTCTCTAGATTGATCATTGTCTTATGATGCAGAGTCTCTGAATATTTTTTATTCAGTTCATAGGTTCATAGGCTCATAGGTTCATACAAGGCTATCTGCCCTAGGGCATTTATAAGCCTAGCCAGAATATGTTTGGCTTTCGCCACCCATTTTAAATTAATTTTGCTATGCTCTTTTTCGAGGTTAGTATACTGTGCCTCTGTCTAACAGTGACACAGAAGTGATACCCGGGGTAAACCTATGATCTCCCATCCACTCATCAAGATTCCTCTTGAAGAGAGTCAATGAGGGACTCTGCCTAACCTGGACTGGGATTTTATTCCAGAGTGAAGGGAGCCTCTGGGTTATGAATCTGTCCCTCCAGCATGTCCTATTTATTTCAGTGCTGAGGTTCAAGTCTCTCAAGCGCATAGCTCGATGGGATTTGGATTTTCTGAGGTGCAGCATGTCCATTAATTCCGGGTTGGACATGGCTTTATATGTCAGGCACAGATCGCCTCTGAGTAGGTGGTATGCCACTGAGTAGAGCTGGAGTTTCTTTAACCGGGCAACATATGGCATCTGTTTGAGCCCTTTGATCCTCTTGGTGAGGTACGTTTGGGGTCTTTCCAGTTGCTGCAGGTGTCTGGTAAGGTACATCCCAAAAGGGGCATTGTACTCAATTATGGGCCTGATGAGGGATGAGTAAAGAGGCACGATAACCTCCTCTGATCTAGATGTGAATCCCTTCATGATTAGGTGGGCTATATAAAATGTTCTTCTAACAACTTTGGCCACGTGGTTGTCAAATGAGAGATTGCTATCAACTTGGGTCCCCAGGTCCCTAATTACTTCTTCTGTACTTAATGGATTACCACCTATGTGGTAATTTGTGAGCACTTTGTTTTTGAGGCCCTTTTGGTGGATGCTTGTGTCAGCTGGAGAGTCGATTATGGCACCCAGTTTGCAGTTATCTGCGAACTTGGTCAGCCACAGTCCTTCTGTGTTGGCCTGTACCTCCGAGAAATATATACCGAACAAGAGAGGTCCCAGGACTGAGCCTTGTGGGACGTCACTTTTAACTGGTTTGGAGTCTGACATGGCTCCAGCAATTCTAACCATGTGGGTTCTGTCCTTGAGTCAGTTTGCAACCCATCTAGTGACATAGGGGTTTATATTTAAGCTGGTGAGCTTATCTATAATGCCCAAGTGGGGTATTGTATTGAAGGCTTTGCGAGGTCCAGGTAGGCTGTGTGGACCACCTTCCCCTCATCAATGGCCTTGGTGACTGTTTCAAAGAAATTGACCAGGTTTAAGAGGCAGGATCTGCCCTTAACAAAGCCGAACTGGGTAGGATCCAGTGTCTGTAGGTCCTCAATATCTTTATTTATGAGGTCCATGATGATCCTTTCCATAGCTTTGCAGACCAAACTAGTCAGGCTTATGGGGCGATAGTTTCCAGGATCCGTTGAGGCACCACCTTTGTGGGGAGGGACCAGTGTTGCTGTACGTCATCTAGTTCATTTGTTAAATGTTTGTTCCCTTTCTGAATATTCAGTTTTAGTTTATCAGTCTTTGTTTGTAAATCCAGTAAGTCTTTGTTCCATTATTTTTCTTATTTTTAAACTATACTAGAGCTTTGCCATATAAAAATGACTTCAAAGAGTCTCATACATATATCTCAGATACATTGTTGTCAGATTTACATCTAAAAAGGTTTGTATCTCTTTGACATAAAATTCTTTAAAATCCTTTAAGTTCATTATGTATGAAGGTATTCTAGTTACAGTTATTCTCTGTTTCATATTCATGTCTAAGTCAAAAGTAATTGCATTATGGTCTGACAATGGACATGTGATCACTTTGACTTTATCTAGTTTTTGTAGTTAGATCTCTTGATATGTATACCCTATCTATTATTGATTGTGTACCATGCCAATATGAATAGTGTGTAAAAATAATGTATTAAAATCAGCATATTCATTTATGTCTACAATATTAAGTTTCAATAAACTCAGATAATACCTTTTTTGGTGGAGCTTTCTTACATGTGTTTTTTGCATTAGTGTCACATTCATTCATTATACAATTGAAGTCACCTGCTATGATTATATTTCCTTTAGAGTGATGTATAATATCTTCTAAATGGTCTTTGGCCACCTTGACTACCAGTCCAGGTATCCAATAAATATTTACTAAGGTATATATCTTCCCGTTTCATATTAGTGTTACTAAATAACACATCCTTGATTTATCTTGAAATGTATTTATGAGTTTGGGCATTCAAATTGAATTTTTTCCATAAAATTGCTACCCTCTCTTTTTTGTTTATAATTAGAACTTACTAAAAATGTATAATTATTTGAGTTGAGTTTGTTTATATCCTCTTGCACAAGGTGTGTCTCCTGTAGAAAAAATAGTTTGAGCATTGAACATTTTCAAGTATTTTAAGATACTTTCCCTTTTACAACTGTTATTCAAGCCATTTACATTAATTGACATACATTTGATTGTAAGACTGCTACTGCCAAAATTGTTAGCCATGTGTAAACATTATTGCTAGAAATCAAACATATTTAACTAAGTAAAATGCCTTAATCTCTTCTTTTATGGCAGAATAATTAGAATCATAGACACCCAATGAAAAAGCTTAACCAGTAAAGCATTAAAATTTGAGATAAAAAACAATCCAACCCTCCTATGTGGAAATAAACCCCACTCTTGAATAGCTTAACCATACAAGTGTATCCTCTAATACCCCTACAAGGCTGATTTCTTAGTCTAACTATCTAATAATTTTTGCTTTAACAGAAAAGAGTTTGCTTTACCTCTTTACTTTTTGTGTAATACATTTTCCCTCAACAATATACATATTTAAATCCAAGTGAATATATTGATCCCATTCATATGATTATAATAATTATGTTATTTGATATTAAAACAATATAATTTACATAGAACTTTAACATTTGTTCAAAACGTTCAAAGGTTACCAGTTAATGAAACTTTATCCACTAAATATGTAATAATACTTATCATTTAGTTTTATCTGTTTAAACTGTATACAGTATAGGCATAGACTCAGGTAAATAAACTTGTGTGATCATTAAGTAGGCACTGTTCTATGCATTTACTATATTATATATAGCAAACAGCAGCCAGTTTACTGTAAAAACTGAAAATTGTCAGTAAGTGATAATATATATACTTGTACCAGGATAATATAAGATGTAACTCTGGTATCTGGTCTATTAGCTTTTTGTAGATAGTACTTACTTCACTTTTCTGAATACTCTTCTTCTTCTTCTTTCGGTTGCTCCCATTAGGGGTTGCCACAGATGATCATCTGTTTCCATTTCTTCCTGCCCTCTGCATCTTGCTCTGTCACACCAACTACCTGCATGCCCCCTCTCACCACATCCATAAACCTTATCTTAGGCCTTCCTCTTTTCCTCTTACCTGGCAGCTTCATTGTTATCATCTTGTTCCCAATATACCCAGCATCCCTCCTCAGCACATGTCAAACCAATGCAATCTCACCTCTCTGGCTTTGTCTCCAAGCCATTCAACCTGAGCTGACCCTCTAATATACTGATTCTTAATCCTGTCCATCCTTGTCACACCCAATGCAAATCTTAACATCTTTAACTCTGCCATCTCCATCTCTGACTCCTGTCTTTTTGTCAATGCCACCATCTCCAACCCATATAACATAGCTAGTCTCACTACCCTCATATAGACCTTCCCTTTCACTCTTATCGGTACCCTTCTGTTACAAATCCCTCCTGACACTCTTCTCCACCCACTCCACCCTGCTTGTACTCTCTTCTTCACCTCTCTTCCATACTCACCATTACATCAGGAAGGGCATCCAGTATAAAACCTTTACCAAATGACATATGCAGACTTTTTTTAATACTCTATTATGCTTAATATGTTTCCCCAAAAAGTATGAATAGATTTCTTTTCTTTACTTGAATCAAGTGAAATCATAGTGTCGGTGTTAAGCTGAAATATAGCACTACTTGTTTTGCACCATTTATTCTATCATATTTCCTGTATTTGCATAAATATTAGAATGTTTAAAAGAAATCTGCATATTTCTATTATTTTTTTATAAAGTTACTGATTTTTTGTTAACAATTCGCTTATTAGTCTTTAATCTTTTTCAACAACACAATTCCTATGTAACTGAATTAAATAACCATTTAAGTAGCTTAAAAAACAGCTCATATTTAACCTTTAACCTGACTACTTACATTATTCCTGAGACATTTTATTTCATTTTGTGCTATTTGCATGTTTGTGTGGAGATTTTAAGCTTCTGGGTGGATTTAACATGAAAATTCCACTCAAAAAAAAAAAAAAAAAAAACATTTTAGCTTGTGATCTTAGCAGGAAGCCAAGAACCAAAGGGTGGGAGGATGGCATGATAGTTAAGGTGTTTAGCTGGCAAACACAAGGTGCAGGGTTTGATTCTCATCTGGGGTAATTGGCTAGGTGTAAAATGGCCCCCCACAGGCAACTAGCCTATTCTATAAGTATGTGTATATTTGAAACACTTCTTGATGTGTCTCAAGCTTGTGGAATGTCTAACAACATTTCTTCACACCATATGGCTGTTTAAGTAACCCAGATGAACTTTAAACAGTTTAAAATGAACTACAACCATAAAACGGCTTCTATGAATATTATTTTAAATCCTCCCATCTTTTTTCAACCCCACCTAAACAGCTCCTTCTCAAATTTTAAATACATATCAGTAACCAAGACATTTCAAACCATGAAACAAGTAGAGCCATGCATTTGTAGATCTGGCTGTCAGCATTTTTAAGAAGCTTAGTACATTTTAAGACCTCTAAGTTAGTTCAGTGTGCTAAGATTAAATATAATAACAAACAGCTGTTAAGTATCATTTTTCTTTTTTAATAGTGTTAGTAATTTCTTATTTTAGTACATTGTAAAAGAATAAGCAGTAAAATATGTACAGAGAAAGCTACTCATTCACTTTAATCTCTTTCTATTATTTTTGTAGAGCAGAAAGAGACTCCAGCACTATAACAACATATATACTTATAAAGATAAGTAGTATATTATTTTGTTCTTATGAATTTTACATTATTACTGTCTGTTTTTCATTAAGAATGTTTTATATGTAAAATATTACTTTAAGCTTTATCAGAAAGTTAAATTAATGACACCAAAAAAAAGGAAACAAGAATACAATGTCTTTACCTTTTTTCCTTTTAGTATTGAGTTCTTTTGATCAAAAGGTTTCACTTTTTTATTAGTATAATGTCGCTTTGTAAATTATCATTTGAGATAATAATACCTCCTTATAAGTGAAATGTGAGTGCTATAAAAAGAAATAATACAGAAAAGCAATATTTCAAAAGTTGTCTTTTAGCTTCTTTTTCTTCTTGTCTACTACTCTCCAGTCATTTTTTTTGCTTGATGCTTAAAGGAAAAGCCAGATCAGTCCATTCCTTCTGTTTGATCTAAAATTTTGTTAGAAGATAAATAGGATAAATCTGCATCCAGTGTAACAAATGTTTTAGCACCTTCAGAAAAGAAAATTTTAAGTCTTGCAGGAAATAACAAGTGAACTTTGAATTGTTTCTTCTTCATTTCTTTTATTAAGGGTAGATATTCTTTTATTTTAGAAATTACTATTGATGAGTAGTCATTTTCAAAATTTATGAGATTATCATTAAATTTAACAGGTGAATTTGTCCATGAAGTTTGCAGTAGTAGTTCTTTATCCTGGGAAGAAAGAAACCTCACTATTATTGATCTTGATTTTGGTCACTTTGTTAGGAGATGAAGGCACTGCCAGTGACCTATGGGCTCTTTCAATTCCATAGGCACAAGACTCAGGTAAATTTAAAATACTTGGAAGCCAGGACGTAAGGAAATTTACCAAATTGTCCTCTTTGGTGTTTTCTGGTAAGCCACAGATGTGCAGATTATTCCTTCTGGATCTGTTCTCTAATTCCTCAATTTTGTTTAATAGAGAAGCATTTTGTTTTGAGTGGAAATTTCACTGAAGTTCTTGTTCAGTGATTCTGTCTTCCATGTCATTTAATGTCTCTTTCATGCCAGCAATCTGGGTTTTATGCTGTATTGTCATTTCTTGTAGTTGCTCCATTTGTTTTGTACTTTTCTCTTTAAACAAGTCCAGTTTATTGTCAATCTTATCAAATTTCAAAGATAAATTCTGCAAAGTAGGCAATAAGGATTGTAGTTCCTTCTTCATTGACTGGTCCTGTGAACTGCTCTTTGAATAAGTCATCTTGAGGAGAAGTTGGAGCCCTTTCTGAGTAGATTTTGACAGGAAATCTGATGATGAATTAAGATAAAATAATCCAATATAGACTTCCAAGGACTATAGTAGATGTACATCTGTTGAATTAGCAAGTCTACAGATTCAGGTTTTTTAATTTTTTTGTCATAAATATAACTTAGATAGCAGAGCTAAGAAAATGTACTGTCAGCCTGTCAGCATCCCGGCCATGCCCCAATAGATACTTATTTTTCTGTGGGAATATCTAAACTACATATGCATAAACACTGGATAGTTCCTCAACATCCCTTTTAAAAGGTCATGCTTTACATGTTATTGTTAGAGTGGCTGGTGAAACACTGGACAACTTCTAGCAATGTACTTGCAGTTTGAAATCTGTAAATAAAAAGAGCACTGATCTCTTACTTTAGAGCAGCAATCCAGATGCTAGATAGTCAGTGGTGGGTGGGATTTACCACATTTGACCAGCTTGCCTACTGTCAGGGAGAAGGTGTGGGGTTTGCTCCCTTACTGACTGTTTACCTAGTGAAAAAAGTTGGACAAAATCAGATGGTGGCTCAGGAAGACATCTGCAATGGAAAGAATGTACATGATAGTTCATGCATACAAACCCCATTTATGTCATTGTAGACTGTTCTTGGGTGGACGGGGTATATGTGTAGCCAAAGGAGAAAACACCTCCCCTGCTGTCAGACTACTTTTATACCACAATCACGCTTTAGCTTCACTGCATTACTGTGGACACTGAGTAGGTGCATCTTGATATGGAAAATGATGAATGGTAAGGTAGCACCAAAAGTAAATGCAAACTATGTGTAACTGGTCACAAGCAAACTACAAAGATCACTTCTGAGTCCCAAACTGTTAACAATGCATGTCAGTGTCTAATCGCAAGCCAAGGAAAAACATGGATGTAGACTTTCACACAAGATGCACATGAAGAGATCTACAATTAACATTTCCATTCAGTGTACTGACATTTATTGCAGACTGAGAGTAAAATATAAATTATTTTAAATGATACTGATATGCCATATACATTTTTTTAAGTATTTACCTTCTCATGTTTATGCTATCTATACTCTTGATAGTTGACAGTGATCTTGTGGCTAGCTTTTTCATAGACAAATGCTGAAGGGAGTCAGTCAATCCAGGCAGGGGTGGGATTTTTAGAATGTGCATGATAGAGGATACCCTAGCTTAGTGGAGTAAGTGAAATGTCATAGGTCAGTGTCCATAATACTAGCCCGTGTATAACCCCAGATACAAAGTCAACAGTAGCCAGCCAGCAGACAGAAAAACATGCAATAGACTCTTTTGGTGAATGTCTCGGCTGTAACACTAAACCCAGTCCTCCCCCCTGAACGGATAAACTGACATGAGCCACTCCCTCCCCAAACAGGCTTCTCCAGCACCTGAACTACTAATTGAACTTGGATCATCTGTGTCACAATCTGTGGTCTACCTGTCCAGATCACACAGCTAGGCCACATGTGAAATTCTTGACTAACAAATGATGGAAATTATCTGTTCTTATTTCATATGGTATAACAAGTTTAGCAAAAACAGACCTTATTATCATGATGACATTGCAATCGGTAGCTGCATACATCTCTACTACTTTGAAAATCAGCAGAGAGAAAGCAGTGTATATTTTTGTAAATCTTTTCTAATGTTTATCCAAGGGGAGCTGGTATTTTATCTAACAGCATTTCTTTCTCTTTCTCTGATTCTGACTTCTGAAACTATTAAAAATTTCACATCTTTGTGCCTTATGTTCAATCTGCTCTGACATGTTATGCTAATAAAGAATACCATGTATTCTTTCCTTATACTTCCTAGAGGTGAATCATGAGTCCAATGTCTGTTTGTACTGACATAATATTATTTAACCAAACATTCATGGCATCATTCAATAACAGTTACACTTTTCTGTTCTCTCTTTACAAATTGTGAGCTCTTCCCACTTCTCAGCCGACATAGACAATTGTGAAATAATCCACACAATTTCCATGACTTCTTTTAACTCTTTCAAGTGTGCTGTATTGTGTATCAGATATAGGAAATCAATTTGCCTGGTTTGTACTGCACATGTAGGTAATATTTCTGGAAGTTAAACAGCATTCTTTGAAGCTTAGCTACTCTTTATGAACAGACTTCTTGAAAATGTCCCTAGAGTCGTACTCTACCATAATAGATTTAGCATAAATATAATTATGGAACTTTTGATAAGTCAGAACTATGGCCACCACTTCTTAAATTCCTTAACAAGTTTTATATAAAAAAATCAGAAGAATCAGGCTGTTACTGCTTATAGCAATGTAGGGATATCTTTGCATAAAAAGAAATAGCAGAGAATAAAACTGCTTCAGAAGGTTCAGAACTCAATGTAACTTAAAGGAAGCATTATCTGATCCAAAACAAGCTTTATATGTCTTATATACTACTGTTATACACCACTGTTCTGCCCTACATCAACTAAAATGGTTAAAACCTCCCCATCACTTAACCTACACATGTCATCACCACCCACAAAATAGTATACCAACCTGAAAGAAGCCCCGCCCTCCAACAGATACTTCAGCTTTATTCTACTACTGACTATTCTGATTTTCTCATAAAACACTACTTGACGTTTCCAAATGCAACAATAAAGCTGGAGACTCCCTCTTTTCCAACTATATTTCAAAGATCTGGAATACTACCCCACAACATATTGTAGACACTACCAGCATGCCACAATTTAACAAACTCCTAGAATATTACCTCAAAAACAATTGAATCTGCTCTTGTATCACCCCCGGCTAATTTCACCAAGCCCCCTACTCTCTTTTCCTTGCACTAGTCATCCCCCTTAGAACTTGCTTACTTATTACAACTGTGCCTCTCACTTCTCTCCTACCACTACACTTCTATAAGTTTACTACCTCCTCCACTTCTCTAAATGCAGTATATCTGCTTCTCTACCTCCCTCCCGCTCCTATCATCATCCTCCTCTTCCTTGTTCATTTTGCTGCACCACTCACCTACTTATCTACCCACTAGGAATATATAGTTTCTGATCAAGAGCTGATATTACATCACAGATAGTACTTTATTTCTATGTATAACTACTACTATGCACACAACAACTTTGTATTTGTACCACCAAAACTGTATATTTAATAACTATGTATGTTCCCACTGTCTTGCTTGTATGACTTTTGAAACTTGTATGTAACATTGTGAATTTTGCTTGTGACCATCAAACTTTGTAACTGTTCTATGGAGCTTTTCTCCCCAGGCCTCTGCTGAAAATGGGCTTGACCCAGTCAAACCATCCCAGTAAACAAATGTAAAATAAATAAATAAATAAAAGAAATATGCAGTTAAGTTCAAACATAGTCATGATGAGCAATTAAAGATGCATTATACATTTAAAGACACCACTGCAGCATCAATACCAGACAAACAGAAAGACACACATACATAATGTATAAATATATTTACACCTTTGCTACAGGGGATGGTTTTCTTTATCTTATTGAGAATTATGACAAATAGAAACACAGTTAATGTTCCCTTTTGCATCTAGGATACTGAAGACTGGGAACAAGTTAGTGTTCCTAGTCTGGAAGATGTCACCAAGGAACTGAATAGTACTGCTCTGTAAGTTGAACTTATAACAGTAGATGTTTAGATGATCACTGCTGCAGCAGCCTTAGCTATATGGGTTATATCCTGCCAAGAATATTACAGCCGGTCAGCTTCCAAAGTTTCAGGACACCTGCTATGTGCCCAAACTATCAACCTGCTTGAGCTGAGCTAACTAAAAGGCAAGTTTGGGAGCAAAGCCCTTCAGTGCTTTCCTGCCAGCAGAAAGAGGGAGTCTGAGTCCTGAAAGGACAATCCTAGGATCAGCAAAAAATAAATAGCCACACCCTGGCATAAAAACACACCAAATACAAAGGGAGTGGAGGGAGTAGCTACTGTAGCAGTGATTATTCAATCATCTACTGTTGTTTTCTATTTGGGTAGATTACCATAGCTAACTATATTTGGGAGGTGGAAGGAGAAGGGTCCAGGACCCCCAGGAGAATTGTCCTAGCAAAGACTGATTTAGACCTAGAGAAGGAATCAAGCTTATAGTGCTTTGTAAAGGTATAGACAGAGGACCAAATAAATAGCAACTTCTACAATACTTCTAGAATCCAACCCTTTTTAAAAAGCCATAAATTAAGCCAAGGCTTTGGTAAATTGTGCATTGACTCTGCCTGGAATATATTTGTTATGATGAGAATAATAAAATGTAGTAGCCTGAGACAACCATTTGGATATAGCCTGCTTTGACACAGGTTGTCCCTCTTCATACCTTCACAAGAAATAAGTAATTGATTTGAAGAAATGAAAGATTTAGTTCTGTCAAGGTAGCACCTGAGTTGTCTGCGAACATCCAAGGTATAGAGTATCCTTTCTCTCTCAGTTTTAGGTTTCTGAAAGAAAATGGGAAGATGGACAGTTTGGCTTAAAGGAAACTTGGATACCAATTTAAGCATAAAAAGAAGGATTAGTTCTCAAAAAGCCCTGTCTCTGTGGAAAATGAGATGGGTTGACTCATAAGAGCTGGCAACTCAGATAGCCTTGTTGATGTGGTCAGAGCAATAACTAAAACTGTTTTTTATGTTAAGAACCTCATGTCAGCCAGATTAAAAGGTTCAAATTGAGCAAGTGTTAGCTTCTTTAACATAAAATTAATATTCTAAAAAGGGGCCACCAGTTTTCCAAGAGACCAGTAATGAAAAATCCCATTCAAGAACATTTTAACATGTGACTGCATTGGAAGAGGAAGATCCATGGGCAGACATGCTGAAATGGTTGATAAATGAACCATGATAGATGAATAAGAAAGACCAGAGGATAGTAACTCACACAAATACTGTAAAACCAGAGAACAGTTAGCCCTGACTGGGTGCTGGTTATGTTGTTGGCATCAAACAGAGAACCTTTTCAATTTGCTAATGTATGATTTTCTAGTAGTAGGCTTTCTTGTCGTCATTAGTACCTGCTCCACATCCTCAGAAAACAGGTGCTTAGAATGAATTTAGACACTATCACAAAGGCTGTCAATTGAAGATGATTGATGTTGGGTGTATCACATACCCCTGGTCTTGTAAGAGTAGATCCATTCTGTAAGGAAGCTTGTTGTAATTGCTACTGGCCATTTCCAAAAGACAGGAGAACCAAGGTTGCCTGGATCATAAGGGAGTCACTACAATGATCTTGGGGAATTCCATCTGAATCTTCAAAGTTCTCTGGATATTACTAGAAATGGTGGAAAGGCATACTGTCCAAAGAAAAGAAAAGGCATATGTCTTCTGGGCCTTCTTGCATGAGGTTCTGAAACAGAATTTTGCAAGTTGATTGCTCATAGAGGAGGCACACAGGTCTACTTAATGAATTCCCCACAGGTGGATCAAACCTTGGAAGACACTCTGATCTAGTTTCCATTTATAAGAGTCAGCTCTGATCCTGATCAGCTTGTCTGGCCCACAATTTTCCTCTGACAGAATGTAGGATGCCTATAGAGTTAGAATGTGCTGTGAAGCTATATCCAAAGCTAAACTGGCTAGTTTGCAAAGGGTGTATGACCTGGTCCCCCCTTGCTTGTTCATGTACCACATGTCTGTGTATTGTCTGTAACCACATGAAGACATTGATGGTTGAGAGAGTTGAGTGCCTTGATCAGGGTAAGCACACCTTGATATTTATGTACTTGCATCTTTTCTTGATGTCTCACACTCCCTGCACTTTTATCCCTCCTGAAACTGCTCCCCAAGTAAAGCCCAAAGTGTCAGTGACTGCTTTATAGAAGGCAGGCAGAACAAGAGACCTGAATTAAGGATATCAGATGTTTCCACCAAAAGATTTCTTACAAATCCCAGCACTGGGATCTGAAAAGATAAGGAGTGTTGATGCTGGGATCATAGAGATTTTGGATACCACTGCATCTTTCTCATGTGAAGTCTTGTCAGGGGTATCAAGAGAATTATAGATGCCATGAGGCCCAAAATCATGAGGTATTTTCTCACAGTGATCGCAATCTGAGTTGATAACCTTAGAAATAGATTTAAATAATGATCTATTTTTTCCTGGGGAAGAAATTCTCTTTGAACTGAGGAGTCCAGTTGACATCTCAGAAACAAAATCCTGTGTGAGGGAGTCAAGAAAAACCTTTGACTGTTCTTTTGGAAACCCAGTTTGTGAAAGAGATGTCTCGCCCAAGGGAAAGAAATTCCTTACCCATTGAAAAAGACTCTTCAAAGAAAAGCAATTGTCTAAATATGGAAAAATGTGGATACCATGTAGCCTACAACGAGCTATAATCAGAGATAGACATTTTGTGAACAGTCCTGGTGCAGTGCATAGTCCAAAGGGTAAGACACAGAACTGATAATGTGATTGAGACATGCAAAATCTTAAGAAACGTCTGAAGTCTGGATGAATAAGTGATGTGATGACCAGCATCTTTTAAGTCTCAGGTTGTGAAGTGAAAACATTTTGAATCTGAGCACTATCACAAACAGGTTTAGGAATGGAAGATCCAGAACTAGCCTCCAAGTATTTTCTTTCTTTGGCACTAGAAACTTCCTTTAATAAAAACCCTTCCCCAGCTGTGAAGGAGGAACTGGTTCTATCACACTGTGGGCGTTTGATAAAGAATAGGTGGAAACAAAAAGTCTGATCTGCAGAATGAGGAATGGCCACCATCCCATGTAAAGGAAGAATTTCCTCCCACTCCCATCTGTAACCTCAATGAATGATTTTCAGAACCCATTTGTATGAAACAATATGTTGCCAAAGAGAAAAATGGAAATTCAGACTTTCTGGAAGAGAAAAGATGCCAAGGTGGGAGGGGGTCACAGGGTCTCTTGAATAGTCATTCAGACTTGATGGCCTTCCTCGGCTTTGGGAGGTTTAGGTTTGAGCCTTCTGTTTTGGAACTCCTTGCCATTTCTTCTTAAATTTCTGCTTACTTGAATTCTGTTTATTCTGTTTTTTTTTCAAACATCAAATACCAAGAATGTAAGCTAAGTGTAGAAAAACAATCCAAGACAAAAAAATCACCAACAACAGCAAATTCCAATGAAACAAATAATGAACTAAGAGCTTTTTTCCTCACTTCAACACTGGACCTCTTCAGAATAAATACCACATCAGTGCGGATTTGTGTATGAAAGCATTTAATTTGTTAAATCTTTTTTTAAGATATGCTGTTGTTGGAGTTTTTTTGTCTTGAATTATTTGTTTTTTTTTTTGTTTGTTTTGCCAAAATTGGATAAGGAAAGATAAGGAAAGGAAATAAAATCTATTGGACAATTTGTAAAAGGAGGGCTGAAAATTCTTAGAGATTCTCTGGGTCAAATTGTCCCTTTCATTATACCTTTTGATCACCTCTGCAGCAGAGGGGCTAAACACTAAATCTCTCTCCAAGGGAGAATTTAAAATATTTTTTTTTTACATTGTCTGGGAGGTTCTGAGAATGCAGCGGAGCAAGCCTCCTTAAAACAGTAGCAGTGGCCATAGCCTGGAAGAAGCATCAACACAGTCATATATACACTGCAAAGAATGAAAAGTGAGTTGTACAACACAAGAAACTAAGTTAAAGCAGATTTTATTCACAAGACGCTGTAGATAAATCATTCCTCATACTTTTATACTTTTATACTTTGTCAGAACAAACTTTAACATATGACCCTGACAATTCAAAATTCTGAAAATCAAAGTAGCAGAAGCATACACTTTTTACCCTTCTTATCAGTAATTTCCCATCCTTGTTAGAAAAAGTAGGACTGGAATTACCTAAGTGTTTAGCAGCAGTGGAATCTACTAAGACTAAAGCTGCTGTGTCAGGTTTGGGAATAGTGTATAAAAGACTGAAGTAACTTTATACATCCTGTCTACCACTTTAGAGACAGCTGGCTGGCTATCAGGAAAATTGCAGACAATAAGACACACATCATCTAAAGCAGACAGGACAGGAGGAATGGGTGTAGGTTCTGGAAAATCCTTGTCTACCAACTCATAGTATTTTCTTAGAGACCGAGAAACCCCAGTGTTCACCTACTGAAAACACTGAGGCATTCTAAAAATAATCTCAGAGAAAGAGAACCCCCTACAAGGAGAATAAGAAACGGAGCTCTTCTCCGAGTCTGAATCAGAAATCTAAGGGACAAACTCTGAATCTGTCCCTTTATCTGTTCAGATTCAGAACCTTGAATCTCCTCAGAAAAAGACAAATCTCTTTTTCTATTATCAATAGCCTAAATTAAACCCTGAGCTAGTGCCAGTGCCAGTAAACTCCTCCTTTCCAAAGCAATTTGAGGAGTAGATACGTGCTAGGCTTTCTGTTTCTTTTTGATGGGAAAAATTGAGTAGTTCATGTTGCTAATGGCAGCAGCTGTCTTCCCAAGGATGGGCACAACATTATGACACAAAACTGAAACCTTCTCTGCTCCCTCTCCCATGGCCAACAAGAATGGCTTTCTCTTACCCACTGAGGGTACTCCAACAGCCACAGATGATGTGTCTAACCACCTGACTACAGTGGCTGTATGTGCTACACCAGAGGGATCTGGGTTAAAAGATGAGTTGTCTGAGGTACAACAAATGGCCACAGCAAAATCACCCACCTATGGCTGATGAAAAATTGCTAGCAACTGCTGTGGTTTTAAAGACTGTTTGCTTAATTTCTTCACAGAAAATAAATTTCCAGTTAGTATACACTAATTTTAAACTGACAGAAAGAAATGAGTGCTTGGTTTAAAAGAACATTAGAGTCTCAAGATAGGTCATTAAATAAAAACACTCCTAGCTTTAAAATAACTTTCCTGAAGAGGAAAGTAATAAGATATCAACGAAATATAAGAAATGTATTTTTCCCCAAAGGGAACGTATTTGCTCAACAAAGAAAAACATAAGCCAACCATCAATCCTCGAAAGCCTCAGAGGAGTATACCCTTCAGTGGAAGTAAATCTGTGAAGGGCTTCACACAAAAACTTATCTTTTAGTCAGCTCAGCTCCAGCTGCTTGACAGTTTGGGTGCATGGAAGGTGCCCTGAAGCTCTAGAAGCTGGCCGACTGTTATATCCCTGGCAGGATATAACTCGTATAGCTAAGATTACTTCAGCAGTGATGAATATGGAGAACACAGTTCCAGTGTCATAAAAATTCAGTTCATGGCAAAAACCAGTGCATTTTCTTTTCATATTTTGGGTTATAATGGACTGCATTCTGATATGTCATCAGATATGTGGAATATGATCCTGTGGAATTGTATACAATTAAAGTAATTTGAATGCATTTATTTGTTTATCACATAGATGGGCTGCTTTAAAGCATTCTTGATAGCCATGACAGAGAAAGAGGCAGTTATAGGGTTCCTATTCAATTTACACAAGCATTATTCAAGCATAGTTTATTTGCATATTGCTGCTTGTAGTTACATGCTTTACAAGCTAGTTGAAAAGACCATTAAGTATCACCTACTCACATGAAGAGATAATACTGTTACCTAATCATACACTAGTTATGTTTATTTATTTTATTTATTATGATTTGTTTACTGGAAAAGTCTGATTGGGCACAAAAAAGTGACTACTTTTCAGTGGTGGCCTGGGGAGAAATGGAATACATACAAACATAGTAGTTATAATATATGCATGCAGCAGTTTTGCAAGTTTGGGAATAAAGTAATAGTACAGGACTTTCAATGGATAGTATATACAGTGAAGAAGTTTAGTTTGACAGTACAAAATTTTTGCTTTTCAATGCAATAGTTTGGCCTTTATATATGTGTAGATATATATATATATATATATATATATATATATATATATATATATATATATATATATATATATATATATATATATATACACACACAATACATACCATGAAGTATATGATGTTAAACATAATGCAAACAGCATTAAACAATGCATATTTAGAGAGGTAAGTTAATAATTATTCAGAAAATTCTGATTTAAAAGCCCACATTTGCACTTGTTTCCCCCTTTCCTGTAACTAGTCTAGTCCAGATACAGGTTTGCTGTATCCAGGACTGTTTGTAAGCTCCTGAGCTCCCCAAACCTTGTCTGTGTTGGAGGAAAGCCTGCTAGCTTTTTAGTGGGAGTGGTAAGCACTAGGTAACCTATCTACCACATAAAGAGTGGTTTCTGGTTCAGAAATTGTAGTTATTGGCCATTTGGGCAATTATTCCATCTCTCTCAACTTTCTGATTTAAAAGCCCGCATTTGCATTTGTTTCTTTACTTTAACTAGTCTAGTCCAGATACAGATTCTTAGTTTTAGCACTTGAATTTGCTTATTCGTGCTCAGCATTTGTTAAGAACTTGTTGTAAGCACTAAATAAGCTACAAATTACTACAGCACTCAACCTTCCTCATTACCTAGAGGAAAACATTTTTTGTACTTACTTTCCTCACTTGCTTAGAGAAAAAAGCTCTTGTACTCACTTTCCTCACTTGTCTAGAGGAAAATAGTTCTTTATTCAGGCATGTCCAATGGTCAGCTCCCAGTGTTCTCTCCTGTATATCTGATGAGTCTGGGCATCTTGGGGCAATGTAGCAATTGCCTCATGTACATAGACAACCCTCTTCTCCTACCACCCAACACTACAACCTGTGAGAGATATCTAGCCAAACTGGAGATAAAGCTCTCTCCAACCAAAGACTGAACTTGACAGTCAAGAGGAGAAGGTAAACACTTGTACCACGCCAGACTCATCACATAGTCCCACTAAACCTACACCACCAAATTCCGCACATAGAAACACAAAAACATTCATGGAGACTCTCAATAACAATCTGCTCAAGCAACAGAGACCTCCAAAGCAGAAACATACGCAACCTCCACCCCCCCCAACAAAACCCAAATGACACATAGCCCACAGACTCAGTGTGCCACACAACCACAGTCCATAAGGCAAAACAACATATCCAACACACTAGTTATAGGTGACTCTATAGTCAGGCACACTGATGTTCCACTCACCAGGCTAAACAAGGAGAAGATTACTGTCAGCTGCCTGTCAGGTGCCAGGATCCGCCACATAACCCATGCACTCAGGTCACTCCACAACAAGTATAAATAATACTCTGTCATTGTCCATGTTGGTGTGAATGACCTGAGATGTACCTCCCTGGACTACATGAAAAGAGACATGGAAGAGCTCTCCAATCTTGTAGCTCAGGCAGGTATGACCCTAGCCCTGAATAACATTCTGCCATCACCCAGAATGATACTGCAGTAAAAGAACAAAATGATTGACTTCAACAATTGGCTAAGCTTCTGGTGTCATTCTAAGGGGATCCAGTATCTGTCTGCCTGGAATGACATGGTTGATAGACCATGATGCTTTGCCAGAGATGGCCTGCACCTGTGGCCCGTAGGATTCCGGATACTGGCTAAGGCTCTTGCAACCCCTATAGTGCCTTTTTTAGGCAAGGTTCAAATGACAAATTCACCACCATAACAGGGACAGGTAAGCAAAAATTGAGGGTAATGCTACTCAATGCTAGAAGTCTATATCTCAAATTGCACTCACTCGAGGCACTCCTTAAAATGGAGAACATCGATATCTGTGCAGTGACAGAGACCTGGTTCAAGGCTCCAGAGAGCACCTCTGCACTACCAGGCTATAACTCATACCACACTTTTCAGCCATATAACCTGGACCGGAACACCAAAGGCGGAGGTGTGTCCATATACATTAAGGATATCCACACCTCCAGGCTGTGTGCTCAGCATAATGCATCCGAGGTTATCCAAGTGCAACTAACTCTGGGCAAAACTGCAATCCAAATTGAAGCTTGCTACAGATCCCCCACCATGCCCCAGGATTCCCACTCCTCTTTTCTTGATATACTGGAAAATATTAGGGTTCAACCAAACACACTAATAATGGGCAATTTCAACTACCCCACCATTAACTGGGAAAACTACTCATGTACCAACTCCTTTGCTCAACGCTTTCTGGAATTCATATATTCCAATTCCCTGGATCAACTTATCCACACCCCAACCAGGGGCAACAATATCCTAGACCTAATCATTACCTACACGAGTGACCAGTGTTCCACACCTGAAGTCAACTCCTCATTGGTCCGATCCGACCATAAACTAATCACCCTAGAGATCCACATCCCACCCGCACCCCCCATTAAGGAAACCATGGTAAAAAATTTCTCCAAAGCCAACTTCATGCTTCTTAAGACAGAAGTGGTGAACTTCATGACACCCATGCAGATAGAGAATACAGTTATGACTGCTGAATCCTACACTAATGCACTCTATAAGCACTTATACTAGTGCATGGATCGTGCTATCCCAAACAGAACCCAGATGCTATCCTCCAAACAAAGGAAGCCAATCTGGTGGTCCTCTGCCATAAACAAACTGTGCAACAGTAGGAAGAAACTGTTGCAAAGGAGAGTAAAATTCCATGAGTGGAGAAGCTCCCTGGTCAGCCTCAGTAGAAGCTGAGATCCCTTATAAAATCCTCCAATGCTAGCTATGAAAACAAAATCACCACTGATTCTAAGGACAGCCACAAAGCATTCTATAGCTATGTCAAGAATCTCAATGGCAACACCCAGATCTGCTCTGAGTTACAGCACAATGGCATGAAAATTACAAAACCAACTGATATTGCCAACATCCTGGCAGATAGGTTCAATGCTAACTTTACCCCCCTCTCACCCCCTAAAGGGCCCATATCTATACAGGAAGAATGCAGAGTCCCTGTAATCACAACTATGCAGGTAAAAGCTGCACTCTCTAAAGAAAAGAACACAGCATCCATGGGACCAGACAACATCCCAGGTTGCGTTTTACACAAACTTCAGAATGAACTGGCTCCACACCTAAGCACCATGTTCAATCATAGCCTCACATCAGGCTTTGGCCCACTGAATGGCACACAGCAACAGTTATCCCACTCCACAAAGGGGGAGCCTCCACTGATCCCGGGAACTATCGCCTTATTAGCCTGACAAGCCTGGTCTGCAAGGCCATGGAAAATTATCATCATGGAACTCATAAACAAAGACATTGGTAACCTCCAAACTCTGGACCCCACCCAGTTTGGGTTTGTGAAAGGCAGATCATGCCTCCTGAACCTGATCAACTTCTTTGAGTCACCAAAGCTGTAGACGAGGGTGAAGTGGTTCACACAGCCTATCTTGACCTCGCCAAGGCTTTCGACACAATCCCCCATTCTGGAATTATAGCTAAACTCACTAAACTAGGTATAAATCCCTACATCACAAGATGGGTTGCCAACTGGCTCACTGACAGAACCTGCACTGTAAAAGTTGCAGACTCCAAATCTGACTTCAAACCTGTGACAAGTGGAGTATCACAGGGTTCAGTCCTGGGACCTCTCCTGCTTGGTATCTACTTCTCTGAAGTACAGGCTAACACAGAAGGCCTCTGACTAACAAAGTTCACAGATGACTGCAAACTAGAAGCCATAGTCGAGTCCCCAAATGATGTGGACATCCTACAGAAGGGCCTCACTGAGACAGATGCCTGGTGTCAGAGCCATGGCCTAAAACTCAATGCCAAAATGTGCATTGTCATCCCCTTTGCTAAAAACTCTGTACCCATGAACTACCACATAGGCAGCAATCTACTAAACACTGAATGTGTGATAAGAGACCTTGGGACCCAGGTGTACAATAGTCTCTTCTTTGATAATCACATTGCCACAGTAGTCAGGAAGTCCTTCTGTGATGCACACCTCATCACAAAAGGGTTCTCATCCAGGAAAAAAGAGGTCATTGTTCCCCTCTACTCGACACTCATTAGACCCATTATAGAGTACAATGTCCCTTTTGGAATGTACCTCACAAGACATCTGCAGCAGCTGGAAAGGCCACAGAAGTACCTCAAAAAGAGGATTACTGGCCTCAAGCAGATGCCCTACACTGACCATCTAAAAAAACTCCAGCTTTACTCTGTAGCATAACGCCTACTCTGAGGTGATCTCTGCCTAAAATACCCAGAGCTGTTGGACATGCTACACCTAATGAAATCCCAATCCCTCTGAGCTACATGCTCTAGGGACTTAAACCTTGTCACCACAATAAACAGAAAAATCTTGATGAGTGGATGAGAACTAGGAAATATACCCCAGGGATCACTACTGTGGCTCTGCTCAACAGTGGCATGGGAAAATAACTTTCTTGGGTGGTGTAAGCCAGGGAACCTTGTTGGCTAGGGTACTTAAGCCCTTGGGCTAATAGCCTAGTACCTACCTATGAACCGGTGAACCTATGAAAACAGAGTTGGTTACAGCTTAAAGTGCATGGGTTTTAGATCTTGACATTTATATCTGTTGCTAGAGGACTGGTAGGAAACAATACATGAAAACCTAAAATAGGCAAAGAAAATAAAACTGTACTTGGCATGTCAAACTAGAAAAGACACTCAGGTTTCAAGGGTGGTTGCAGGTGCTCAAGGAGCCCATAAGAAAATGTCATTTATCCAGTGGAGACCAGAAAAAAACATTTCCTGTGCTTGACAGGAAGGGATGGGGCAACTTGCTAGCAATGAACCTTGTGTAAGTGAAGGACAACCATCACAGCCCATTGTACATACCCATCTATCTCTGCAAGTTGGTTATCCACAGAGACCATAAGACTTAGAAAAAGAATCCTTAAACTACCCTTAATGTCTAAATGACAGCCCCTCCTGGTCAACCCTTGTCCTGGTACTGGGGAATGAAAATACCATTTGGCTAGGAGGAAGCTGATGGTCAATAGACAATAGGAGAAAAGAGTGCAAAATAAATTAATGTACTCTTGAAATCTACGCTTGTGGTTTACAGAACGTTACTTTAAAACTGGTGATATTTCACATCTTGAAATTATAATCAGTGAAGTAGTAACACAGGAGATTGTCTGATGTCTGTAAGCACTCTAAACATTGGTACAAAACTAATGTGTTGAGTCTGAAAGCAAACAGGTCATCACAAATGGAAGCAGGACAGTTTGACCCCAAACGTTTTGACCCCGGTCAGGTTGACCTCAGTGTAATTGTATATACTGTCATATTAAAATTCACATTTATCAACTATGAGAATATTTATTGGACAGTTTGACCCTGAACTATTTGACCTGAATTAAATTTAATAAAAGCATTTTACTCCTTGATATTTTAATTAGTAATTTTACATAAGAATTTAATATATTATTTAACATTTTAGTGTATGAATGTTAATTTAACATTTTATTTAATGTATAAATATAATTAATTTAATTAACAATCAAATGAAAATGTTTTAAACAATATATATTTATATATATATATATATATATATATATATATTTATATATATATATATATATATATATATATATATATATATATATATATATATATATATATATATATATACATATTTTTTAAGTTATCCCATTAAGAAATTGTGAGCAAAGAATATTTTGCTCTGTCTAATCACAGGTTATTTTCTGCACAATTGTGTATGACTGCCATATGTTTTCACTATTCTTGCTGAGAATTATAAACTATTATAAAGCCTTGTTACAGATCTAGATATGGAATGTGTTAATACAGGGGTCAAAACATCTGGAGTCAGAATGCCCTGTACCTTGCTAAAAAAATCTCCTTCAGGAAGAAGTCCCATTCACCACACAGCATGGCTTCTGTCTCTCGCATAATACTAACACTGCACTTCTGACCTTTGCAGATACTGTTAATAAAGCTACAGATAACAGAAAACTAGTCTCCTCCTTATTTATGGACCTGTCTAAAGCCTTTGACATAGTTTGTCACAGCAAATATCCCCTTCAAATGTCCTCACTAGGTCTTACTCAGCTCACCCTTCTATGGTTCAAATGCTACTTGTCCAATAGGTATCAGTCAGAAAAGTGGCAATCCACTCTCTCTCCATACCTCCCAGTCACCATCAGTGTACCACAAGGCTCTATCCTTGGTCTCCTCCTCTTTAACATTCTCACCAACACCCTGCATACATCCACACTACATGCCTCCCTAATACACTACTGACATGACTCCAAACTCATATGGACATCTGACAACCTGGCACATCTCTAAAACATTACTCAGGAAGATTTAACAGCCACTGAAACATAGTTTTGTAACTTCTAACTCATGCTCAACAACCCCCCAAACCTTTTTGTCTTCAAATCCTTATCTCATGAAATAACAAACATTTTAAATCTTCTCTCTTAATACAACCACTGAAGTCACTTCTCATAGCAAATTATTAGGGGTGATAGTGGATGATAATGTTAAATTTGATCTGCATATACAAAATTGCATTAAAAAAATCCAACAAAAGCCACGGATGCCTTCTAGAGCTAAAAACTGTCATACCAGTGCAACTAAAACTACACTTAACTTACCTCCTTCCATACCTTAAGGCACTCCCAAGCTTACTGACCTCCAGGCATCACAAAAATCAAAACTTGAACAATGTCATAATAAAGTAGCTAAATTTGCAGCAAACAACCTTTTCACAACCCACCACTCTATAGCACTAAAAAGTACAGGCTGGTTACAACTACACAATCAGCTAACATGTACACAACTTCTTACCACCTATAAAATTATCAAGCATCCATCTGCTTTTCTAGTACTAAATACCAGTTTACACAAATATGTTTCCAATTGGTTATTACAATCCAGTGACCAAAAAATCCTTTCTGTCCACAAACCTATCAAATCTACTGAGCATTGTCTGTACTTGTACCATGTTGCAAAGGCCTCAAACTCCTTGCCTGTATCCATCAGTTTAATACTTTCCCTCCAGTCCTTTAAAACCATTCTGAAAAACTTCCTACCCAAAAATCTGGCTGTTTTTGCTCATCATCAGGATACACATACCCCCGGATTTACTATTCTTCCATGCAGGACTAGCTTAGTCCTGCATGTAAGCAGACATTTAGGAGCAGGCCGGCAGCGTGCCATGCATATTAATGAAGGCACGCTGCCTGAGCTCCTAATCTTACAAGGAGCATGTAAGAGTGCAGGGGGCATGTATGAGAGCAGAGCTCTCAGAATATACATGCCCCTGCAATAAAGAACAGCAGAAAGCCCTAAATGAATGAACAAGACCACTCATATGTGTCTGCATACCCCCAGCAACATCCCCCCATGTGTACAAGAGCAATAGTAAACACAAACAATATAAAGATCTTATTTTTTATGAAATAGATTAAATTTAACCATAGGTGCACAGGTTTGTCCATCGATTAGCTACAGTTAATGTAGCTTAAATGGCAGAAGATGATAAAAAGGAAGATGTATGCAAATGAAGCAGTATAGCAATAGTGTAGTAGGCAGAGCATTTGCCTTACGAGCAGTCATTCCTGGTTCAATTCCCACGACAGCACATTCCATTTTCCATGTCAAATCATGTTATGACCAATATTTTTAGTTGCATAACCTACTAAATAATATATATATGTGAGCTGGAGTACTGAATTAAATGCAGATGTGAGGTGTCAGTGTCATAATGTTGCAAAGTCCACAGATAATCACAGGAATTCAGGGATACAAATGGAAGGTAGAATGTGTAGTGAATGATAACTCCATACAGCTTCCAAATCCCCCACTCTCCCAAGAACCATTAGACATTACTGTCTAAATTAGTGCAGTGGTAAGTGGGAGTAAGCACTAGTAAGCAAGTGTAAGCACTATTAAGCAGTAGTAAGTGGGAGTAAGCATATTTAAGCACTAGTAAGTGGGTTTAAGCCCATTTGTGTGGGGGTAAGCAATGCGCACACAAGTTAAGGAATATTGAAGCTAACTCTCTGTAAGTATCATTAACTGGAGGTTAGCAGTGCTTACCCTCACACAAACTTGTGCAAACCCACTTACAAGTGCTTAAAAGTGCATTAATCACTCTGTATCCAATGGCCCCTGTTCTGCCCAGCAACAAAATAAACAGCCTTGCAGGTCTTGAACCCAGGACCCTATACACTATAGTCACAGTAGTTAACCAACAAGCCATCACAGCAGTACATAAGAATGAGGAATCGCCAAAAAAATCCTCACTATAGTAAAATCAAACTGAACATGTGAAAGGAATCAGTATACAGTCATATGTTCTATAACCCACTACATAACATAAATATGTGAACTGAAGTACAGCAGTAAGCTCAGATATGAGGTGTAACTGTAATAGAGTGTTGAAATCCCCTATTAAACACAAAGACCCCATACAGTGTACATACATATGAATCATGGATACCAGACATATATATAAGATGTAATGAATAATAAATCAATGCCAAAAAGCAAATACAATGCAAAGTAAATATTAAGCAATGCTAAGCATTGCACAGGCCAGCTTAGTTGGTGTAAGCAATGTGTAGGCCAGCTAATTCAATTTTCCCAGTGGTATACCCCTTCAAACAATGCCAACCTTAGGTAAGCAGGTTTTCCCATAGCTTAGCCTTTTCAAAACCAAGTGTGGGAAATCAACCCAACAAGCGGGAATACATCTCATAACTGGTTGTAGCTTCCCCTTGCAGGCACCATGTCAGGAAGGAGAGAGGCAGTGCACTTTTGGGTGCAGCGCTGGGAAATCTAGAAGTCCAGAGTCATGACAGGACTCCTTGTCAAAGACCATGAGGAGAGACTGCTGCAGGGCCAGTACCAGGGTTCCCAATATAAGGTGGAAGCCTGAGACCATCTCGCCTATGACCTCACCAATGCCACTGCCATACCCCGAACTGGTGAGCAGGTCAGGCATCACTATGCTGACTTGAAGCAGCGTAAGGGAGATCTCTTGGATCAGTGGATCCTAGAGTCTAGGAGGACATGAGAGGTCCCAGCTGTGTGTAAGTATCACTCCACTACCTGTTTAATAGTTGCCAGCTCATGTATATTATGGATAGGTATGGCTAAATATTCCTCTTATGCCCTTCACAGTGGCAGGTGAGTGGGCCGTGAACCAGGAGGCCCATGGCTGTCACTTGGATAGGTTGCAGTGCGACGCAGGTTAGTAATACTCTTGCACGTACTGTCATAGGAAATAACTCTAACTGTATTAGTAAGTCAATTGCTTGTAGAAAACCTGTATTGCTTAAGGCAAGTACTGCATACACCAGAGAATATGGCAGGAAGAGTCTCATATAGTTTGTATGTAAATAAAAGCGTAATAGCCTGACAATAAAGGTCTAACTTCTGGACTGCATATGTATACTCTGGTATCATATGGTAATGTAGATTTGCAATCACTTAATAGTACTGTTGTATTAAGCACTACTACTGCAACATAAATAGAATGTGTAGGAATGTCTGTATATGACTGGTATAATCCCCAGAGGTCATTTAGTACAACTAAGAGAGACACAGATAGAAAACAATGAAAAGACAGACAACAAAATCCGAATAGCACATGCAACTGAGACTTGAACTGTTGTATTTTTAGCACACACAGCCATGGCTTGAATCCTGGGAGTGGTAGTAGTCTACATATAGAATCATATCCCACAACTGCACAGATATGTTCAGAATGTCCTGTAAATTGGCCAGTATCTGCTACCTGTCACTCTGTCCCCATGGGAAATCAGTGGGATGATCCCAGACGTATAGGCAGCAAACAAGAAATACAACTGATTGTCACACATCTATAAGAACAAACCTTTCACTCTAGCAACTCTCCAAACTGTTATGAGAGTAATAAGCTAAGTATGTCCTATCTACACCCCCATGTTGTCAAGCTGTGACCAGAGTGTGTACAGTAACAGAGTGAGATGTATGTGTATAATACTAATGTGAAGTCTGGTACTTTGTGTGGCAACATGCAGGTAGTGCTAACAAACATTGCTCCCACAGGTACATCAGATATGAACACTGTGCTGGGAAATAAAAGCTTGATACCATGTACTGGTACTGTTTACTCTGGTATTGTATGGAATTGTGAGTGTTGCAGTTGCTCTGAATAATAAGGTATCACTGATCACTGTCATCCACCCTGTGCTACATAATATAACTGTGTAGGAAATCCTGTATAAGAGTGTTGTAAGTCACTAAATGTTGAAGAGGGCAATAGTCTACATATGTCCCGGTTCACCTGCATGTAGTCAAGACATAGCCAGAGTCTTTGCAAAAAGAGATGGGCAGGTATGTGCATAACATCAACCTGGAATCTGGGAGTATGTGTAGAAACAATTAGTGTTAACAAACAATTCCTCCACAGGTATACCAGGTAAGAGGTGTATACTGCAGGTAAAATCAGTTTGTGTGTAAAGATGTTGACAGCCATATCACTGTCCAAACTAAGGCAATAGGTTAGTGTAGTAATACTTGTAAGGTACAGATAACAGCACTGACTAGGAAAGTAATGCGAACTACAGGAATATACTGGTTGTTAATTGACATCTTCCTCTGCCCTCACCATATCTCCAACAATACACTAAATACCCACCTCAACTGGTATGTGATGACTTCACTGTTATGTTGGGACATATGTCTCATTGGTTGATAATTATTTAAATCTATTTCTATGCATGTACTATGTTGAAATACTCCAGCATTGGTGGCATGGTGCCATCAATGCACCTGCATGCTGTTGTTATTACCACTGTGGTCACATATATGCATGTGATCCGTTTGGTATGCAACTGTTCCATATCTGGTGTCTGGGTTAATGAGAATATCTATGCATGCTGTTATAACTACCCTGGAATGTGTTAACTATTACTAACCTACATTTGTTGATACACCATAAACACCAAAGCATGTATGGGAATGCGGGTCCTAGTCGACCCACCTGTCCCACCTCAGCTGGCCGTGTTACCATGTACCAGCATGTCTGGGGCCCAACCCGGGACCTCCTCATCCATTGGTCCTGCACCACCTTCGAGTGGAACTGACTCAGGACATTGGGGCTCACCCCCCCCTGGGAGTGGGCGCAGACAGGAAGCTGTCACCTGTCACCAGGTCAGGGTTGTGATATGTAGAGAGCTCAATCAGCAGTTTGGAGATCTTCTACACCAGCTTGAGAGCCACATGTTATGACTAGGGGGTCAGCCTTCTCTGACTCAACCCCCAGCCCAGCCACCTTCGGGGCTGTGAAGGTGCAGTAGTGACTGCACATGTGTGGGGATCTCAGTCCCACTGTTTCCACTACGGGGATCATGGGCTTCCGATTTCCCAACACCCATCCCCATCAAGATGTTTATCCCCATGTGTCAAATACTGCCCCTCTATGCATCTTGTTTGTCTTGTCTTTTAACCTATCCAATCTATCTCCCCAAATATACCTACTATCCCTCCCAACATCCCACTCTCACCTGAAAAAAAAAGGGCACTCTGTTCCCAAAAAAAATCTTGCCCCATACATAGCTGTCCATTTCGTACATGTCCACTGGACACATGTAATCTGGTCTAATTGGCATCATAATATATTAATGTTGTCCTCACCCCTCTCTCAGGGGTTTGAGTGTCCATATCTACCTCCAAATTCAGTGTATATGCACAGCCGTTGCTGTAGAAGAAATGGGCAGCTAATGACTTTCCCTACAACCTCCTGCACATCCCAAGCTATCTTACTCACTGTCTTTCCCTCTTTGTGCCCCTTTTTCACCACTTTCCTATCAACCCTTTTTTCTTTTCTTTTAAAGAAATTAGCATGGGGGGTAAGTGGGAGTAAGCACTTTTAAGCAGCAGTAAGCAGGTTTAAGCTTGTTTACATGGGGGTAAACAATGCCTACACAGGTTAAGCAATTCAGAAGCTAACTGAGTATAAGAAATTGTAACCGGAAGTTAGCAGTGCTTACCTCCATGCAAACCCACTCAAACCCACGCAAACCCACTTACAATTGCTTAAAAGTGCCTTAATCACTCTGTATCCAATGACCCTTGTTCTGCCCAGCAACAAAATAAACAGCCTTTGCAATGCTTAAACCCAGGACCCTGCACACCATAGCCAAAGAGATTTACCAGTAAGCCATGTCAGATACACATAACCCTGATGTTTTCACAAACATATCATCCAGCCCAGTCATTCAACAGTACAGGAAATGTATTTCAACATGTCGATGCATGTGTGTGTCTGTATATATATTAATATCTAAATAGATATAACATATCTATATATGTAGATGTATATATATATATATATATATATATATATATATATATATATATATATATAAACGGATTCACTTCATAACACTGAAACTTCAAAATACTGAAAATGAAAAAACTTCATAATACTGAAGACCAAAATACTGAAAGCTCAAAATACTGAATACTCAAAATACTGAAACTCAAAATACTGAAAACACATATTATGCGTAAACTCAGCTTAAACAACATAAATCATAGCAATTTCTACCAAATTTCTACCCCCTGCTAATTATATATATCTACTCCAAGATTGCACTTAACTACACTATGTGCAATCTTGGAGTTGATATATTTAATTAGCAGGGGGTACAGGGGGGCTTGCCCCCCTGCATATATTTGGTAGAAATTGTTATGATTTATGTTGTTGAAGCTGAGTTTACGCATAATATGTGTTTTCAGTATTTTGAGTTTCAGTATTTTGAGTATTCAGTATTTTGAGCTTTCAGTATTTTGGTTTCAGTGTTTTGAGTTTCAGTATTTTGAAATTTCAATGTTATGAAGTGAATCCATATAAACATATATACATACATATGCATGCATCTATAGATATATATGTCTACATCTACATGTCTATATATTTACAGCAATATATATATATATATATATATATGCATAAATATATATATATATAGGTATATAGAGATATACATCTATAGATATAAAAGGGAACATATCAAAAACATATATGTCCGCATGCACCATTAATGGGGTTGAGGGGGCCTAAACAACATACATCTTGTACGTATAGATACCCCCCCACAGCCAAACACGTCTGCCCTGCAATACAATACCAACTGTTGCAGATCCTATAACCAGGACCTGACACAACATAGGCACAAAATGTTACCAGTACTCCATCCCACCTGTATGATATCAGGCTGGTATCAGTAAGATATCATGCAGTACAGTTTGGCTACCATAGGGAATGTACAATGTGGAAGTAATCAACATTCGTAGCATACATATACACAGACACATTTATTCATATACATATATATATATATATATATATATATATATATATATATATATATATATATATACATACATATAGATATATATGTAATTACACATAATCACACAGAGATATTTATAGAAAGATACATATGCAGAAGGTGCACACAATACAGAACAGCCACTATGCCTACAGTTACCACCTTACCAACTGGACACTGTATGAGCCCCCCCATACAAATGACAATTGTTGCCTGCAACATATACTCACAGAGCGGTCAAAGGATATAACACCACACACAGGTTTGCATACATGGAAAAGCTTTATTTGTGTACTATTACAGTTCTATGTGCCATGGCATATAGCTGTTTAGACACTGACATACATATGAACAGAGTAATTCATCTGTGAAACAGTTATATTAATACAGTAGTCTGGAAAGGTTTACCTATGTTGCTGTCCAGGCCGAGGCCTTCAAGTAGTACAATAGTAAAGACAGACTGGGCCACAGGATACCAATCAATCAACAGTATACCAATCAATCAACAGTAAGTAAAGCAGAGGTATAGTCCAGCAACCTCTAGCTACACTCTGTACACAATTCATTGGGGGTAAAGACCTCAGTTGACACAATGGTATGTATCTGTTACATAGCAAGGCATAACTGACACCATCACAATCACACTGACAACCAGAACAGTTTGCATGGCAGGAAGCAGTAGGCCTGCATTTACCCAAGGTGAATTATATGGTAATGTACATCCAGATACCTTAAGGCAGCTTACTCCTGATATCCCCACATGTTGTAAGAGCCTAAGTTAGTTATGGTGCATCCTCCCTAGACTCAATAATACAGGGCCATATACCACTGTTACATACACTGGCCTCTGGAGTACATAAGGGCACACATGTATTATGTAGGTAAAGCCCACAAATATATGGACCCAACCCCACAATATGTGTGGGGGACACAACAGCAGTGGACTGATGGCAGGAATGGCAGCATGACATGCTCACAGCCCACTAAATAACAACCCCTGACAGCATGTCATATGTACAAAGCCTGGTATGTAGGTGGAGGACAGAGGCTGGAACACAGGCCCATATTTGTAAAACTGTTGTCATACACTAAGTAAGTTTCTGGTGTTACAGGATAGTCTGCAACATACCCCTAGTCAGTAATAAGAAGTTAGAAACAGAAAAAGATGCAGTCATGTACTAATAGCACTCAACACACACTGCCAGTGATATATCTGACACAAGACCTGTGTGGTGGACAGACAAAACATAATAGGCACACCCCTGGCAATTAATTGGATAGGCCCACAGTTGAGAGCTATGCAGACAGACTGCATTCCATGTTAAACTAGTATGTACACACAAACCCTGTAACACCAGTGCTATACAATGCATACAACAACACTAATCACACTCTGTCTGTAGTTCTGGAACCTCCTACAAATATGTAGCTGGCCTGAGTGTGCAGGTTCTCCTGTAAGAGGTATTGCTACCTGCTGTCTGTAACACTGCTGCTCACACACAGGAAGGATTTCCATCATTCTGGAAAGGTAAAGGGACCATGCCCACATGACGTAGGGATTTATAGTAGTTGGTTGCCGTAAGTACTACACAGCATGCTGCATGCAGGTAGCAAGTGGAGGACACTGATTGGTGCAGAGGCCATCACCTGATCATGTGCATCACCTACAAAATTCATGCTACAATCTATGCAACGCAGCTCATTCCATTTACTGGACAGAGACTGAGAGAGTGAGAGAGAGAGTGTAAGGCACAAACAAACAAACAAAAAAAAATCAAGCAAACCATCCAGAAGAGACTTAATTCCCAAAGCAGGTATGTGAAGTATACATGCATGTAACTGACCATAGTACTTGGTCCATAATAATGGGATAGATGATGTGGAATGATGTATATGTGCCTTCAGGTGTTGTTGTAATGATGTTCAGCTTAACAACTGCTAAGGACAATAGAGTCCATCCCTGTGGGTAGTGGGCCATATCCGTCAACCGTGCAGAGCAGCACTGACTGATAAGATGTAAGCCATCATAGTGTGTGTTGTGTAATGGGAAGTATGTATATTACTGTGGCCAATAGCTGGTGGTGGAAGTAATGCCATAATGATGGACACGTGGGTTCCACAGCCCACCTCTTGTAGGATACTCAGGTTTACCTGTATTGTAGCATGCAGGAATGACATAGGTGTGTAATAGGGTTACCTGCAATCTGCCCTACATATACCCCCCAATGTCAGGCTGTGTCTATATGTGGCACCTGTCTGTGTTGTAGCAAGGCAGAGCAGTACAGTTGTGCAGTAAGGTGTTGTGAGATTGTGGACCTGATGTCTGAATGTCTAATTGTACCCCACATACAGGTATGCTTATGTGTAAACACACACACACATATATATATATATATATATATATATATATATATATATATATATATATACACATGTATGTCCACAAATATACAGATACCCATGTGTAGACATATATATGAACACATATATACAACAGCATATATATCTACACATATACAGATATATACCTATTTGCACATGTCTACATATATACAAACACACACATGCAAACCTATATGTATGTAAATACATGTCCCCTATATTACCACCACAGTTCTGCATGCTATGTGCGAGGAAACAGCAAACATAGAAATACACACAGATATCTACAGCTGTCAGTGTGTGCAACATGGATGGGTATGTCACATGTGAACCCCTTGTTGGGACCACATTGCCCTTGTCTGTGAAGTATGGAATGGTAATATGGGGAAGTATGGCAGGTATAGCTGTGGAGGTGGTCAGGGTTGGTAGATATAGAGGACAGCATACAGGGGTGGTATGCGACACATGTGGTGGGTAAACACCCTGGATGGTGTGTGTGGCTTGTGATGTGGATACCCCATGGGCCCTAATATGGACACAATGGGAACAAGCCTCCCACCCACTGTTACTCATAACAGCAGCCCATGTCCCAAAGGTGCCCGGCCTGGAGGCTGAGCAAGAGGAGCATGTGGGCCCTGGGAATGTGTACTGGGTGCCTCAATGTGATGTAGCACATCTCACATGTGTCTGTGGAGCCTGTTATGGAACAGACCCTGGACCTGCCCTCAGGGGACAGGAACATGTCTGTGTGTGCCCCCAAAGGGGGGCAATATCCCCTGAGTTGGTTCCACCTGACGGTATTGCTGGACCAGTACATGAGGAGGTCCCATGGTGGGTCACACATGTGATGTGGCCTGGTAACATGGGCAGATGAGTTTGGAGAGGTGGTTCTGCTGGCCAGTAGTACATATACATGCTATTGTGCCACTGTTATAGAACATATGTCAGTAGTAATAGTCTACACAATTCTGGAACATGTCCAGCAGCATGCACAGATAACCCCAATAACACAGAATGTCAGATGTGCAGCAAACACATAGCAAGCATACCGCAGGCATATATGGAGCCATTGTTGCCCTGACAATGGCATGCAGGTGAATAGTCTGTAACAGCCAGCAATGATGGTGTCCACACAGGGAACATGACTACAAACACATTGCACAAAGTGTGGTACAGTACAATATCTGCCCCACTGGTAGGTATGCTGTAGCCATATCTATTAAGTTGTGTGTAGAGTTTGTTGTTGCTGATATGTTGGGGGGTGACAGTGATGTGTATTAAGAACTGTGGTAACCTTGCTGCATGACTTGCTCACACATGTGTCCATCTGTATGTCTTTCAGGCACAATGTCCTATGGAAGGCTGCCAACATACTCAGCAGCTGAAAATGACATTCTGGTGAATGACCTCATACAGCACTATGCAGTCTTGTTTGGCCAGGTGGCCCATGATCAGCAGGAGTGGACTGCCCTGTGGAATGACCTAATCCACAAGGTCAGTGATGTCGGACTGCAAAACCGTAGTTATGAGCAGGTCCAGCATCGTTGTTCTGACCTGCTTTGAAATGCCCATTGGTGTGCTTCTGCAGTCCAGGGGGATCACCTCGCCAAAGGGGGAACCATGCCATCCACCCCCCGACACGTGTGGAGGAGCTCCTAGCCAGCCTCATGGCATCTGCCAATCTGCATAGCCACCATCCACTTGACACTTTTGTGGAGGTGGGTGCCTCCCACACACCAGCTGAGGAGCATGCAGGTAAGGCCAGAGGTCACATCAGTAGACCACTGTTGCATATACATCCACATCGGTACAGGTAGATCATGCATATCTGACATGTCATAGATATATTTTGTTGCTGCATAGTAGTGATAAACAGATGTGCATATGTGGTAGTATTGTGGACAGGTACTGTTAATGTATTGTAATGTTGCACCCACCCTGCAGCAATGCCACAGGTGTGGACACTGACTTTACATCTCTCACTCTCTTATCTAGGTCCCTCCAGTATACCACCAAGGCAGCAGCCTGTAGCTGGTGAGTATGGTTTATGTAGATGCTTGCCACTACACCGGGCATGTAATGGTGATGGTATATTCCATGCACACATCTAACACACCTACCCAGAATGCATGCTGTACATGTGCATGTATTGTTGCTGTTAAATAAACGGCATTACAGTGGTGACAATGATGGGGTACTGAAAGGGTATGTCAGACACCTGCATGATAACTAACATCCTGTCATTGCAGAATGTGTCCACAGAGAGTAATTAAATGGTGGGAGACATGGCCTACAGTAGGGACATGTTTGGAACAACGCCCATATACAGAGCAACACCAGTGTATATACCTGTAGGACAATAGCAACTGTTGCAGGGTTACGCTATGGCATAAGGCATTACTGTGGTCCACATTATCAGCTGAGACTAGGCTGTAACATGTGGTGTTCAATGTATGGGACACTGCAAAGTGACACACATGTGTAGGCCTTAATTGTCAAGCATCTGCAATAAGACTGAAGGAGGGGGGTGACAGCATGACACACCAGTGCACTACAGCAGGGATCATAAGGATGCTAAGAATGGCTGTATCTGCACATAGTCAGGTTCAGGAACTGTGGCAGATGTAACCCTACCCCCACAGCAATAGTGACAGCAGTGTGTGAACACCAAGGGATCTGCACATGAGCAGGCTTGCAGTCATGCAGATTAGGGGGACATGCGTAGAGCAGACTGAATATACACTGGCAAATGCAGATGGCCCACACTAATATACCCCTGCCAGGAGTAGTGACTGCTGTAGTACACATAACATTAGGTGCAACAAACCATCATGATAAGGGTGTGCACACATATGCCCACACAGAGTGTATGCATCACGGTCAGCATCCGCACACCTAACACATTCCATAGACACTGCATGTGAAAGTACAGGACATAGGTCACATATCGGGCTCATGTACTGTTAATATATGCAGTGATGTAGTCCCATGGCAGATCAAGGATGGGTGTGTCATATCAATAAGGGTGTGTACACCTCCCATAGCCATGGTAGGCTTTGCTGGTTGCTGGTGTAATAGTATTGGATTGGTCATACATGGTCCGCTGATGTTGAGAGCTGTAAATCAGACATCAGGTATTCACAAATTACATCTGTCCACATATCATCCTATGTATGTGTTGCTGAAAAACATACAGGTTGTGAGCATTAAAGCTGACATAACTGACACAGTACTACACATTCAGCAATGGGTTGTACACCTGTGAGGTGTGGTGCACAGTACATGGCAGGGTGTAGAACAGGTGCACAGCAACACTGTGTACATGGGTGCAGTGGTATGCAGGGGAAGGGGCATCACCTAGTGACACAGCACATGCATCACACACATGTATACTGTTGCTAGCATGGATTGACTATAGCTGCACTGCATGCTGTTGTGTACCATAGGTTATGCATGTTGACAGATGGGTAATAGGAGGACTGTGTGTACTATCATTGTGCAGTCTCACCTGTATGTGTGTGTGTGTGTGTGTGTGTGTGTGTGTGTGTGTGTGTGTGTGTGTGTGTGTGTGTGTGTGTGTGTGTGTGCATCCTGGTGGGTAGTTAGTTTGTCTGTAGGGTCACTCTGGTGAAGTGGAGGGAGGTTGATAAATGTAGGAAGCGTGTGTGCATGTGTGTGTGTGTTTGTGTGGGTGGCCATGTATGCACAAGTGTGATTGTGGGGTTGTTCATACAGCAGTACCTCCCACTGGGATTGTGCAGTACAGGGACATGGACTAGCACATTTCACACTAGGAATACTTGTCATGTATGTAATTACAGGACAGCTGATAGTATAGTAAGGTCTGTAGCATGGAACAGGCATTGAGAGGGAAGGTAGACACCAGGTATACACTTAATATTGCATTCAGCAGAAAGTTGACCGACAGCCCATGTATGCAGTACTACAGATGCATTGGGGAAGTACTAGTCACCATCAGGGAGTGTATCTATATATTACAGTTGCCACATGATAGGCTGATTGAGCAGCATATATGGCATGTACTGAGCAAAACATACACATGACACACCAGTATGTGATATTATGGAGTGAACATAGTAGCCCACACATATAGGAGCCATGCTCATGATGACCGGACATACACAGGGTGAACACTGAATGACAGCAGTGTGGCCATCTACAACCACTACACACAGGTCTGGCAGGTAATGTAGTAACAGGTCTTATGTTGTGATCACTTGTCTAGGCATTTAGAGGACTGATATGTGAATGAGTGGTATCAGTGTGTGTATGTTACCAAGTGTGATGCAGAATGGGGAACACATGTAAATATAATTGGGACTGTCTGTAAAGTCACGGACAGGTAGGTATTACGGTGGTGTGTATGTGTGTGTGTGTGTGTGTGTGTGTGTGTGTGTGTGTGTGTGTGTGTGTGTGTGTGTGTGTGAGTGTGGGTGGGTGTGTGTATACTGTTAGGCAATGCTATACAGGATTTAAAGTGCATTTATTTTTTTCCCCCACAGATGGCAAGGTGGGTCAGGGTCCCTCCTGCAAGCAATCTAATGTTGGTGTCCATATAGACACCAAAGATGATGATAGTACTGTTGAGGCACAGTTGGGGTTGTCAGGGGCCAAAACAGTGCCAATATTTGACATCCCCCTTTTAGCCACCCCAACCCTGCACACAGTTTCAGTGCCTATACATGCCCCATCACCAGTGGCCATAGCGGAGGGACAGCTGGCGTTTGGTGGCAGTGCACAGGAACGTTTGGTAATCATGCCTACTGTGTCTGGTCACAGCAGGCATAGCCGGACATCCTGCAGGGCACCACATAGGTAGATGTGCCAGGGTGCTCGTTGTAGGGCCACTGGCCATCATGCTCCTGGAAGAAGCAACACAGTTGGCACCAGCAGGTGCATGTTTCAGGCTGTCATGGTGGCACAAGCACATAAAGAATGTTACACCAGACAGGGGCTGAGGCTGCAGAGGGCTGCTCTCACAGCTGCAGGTGACAACGCCTGTGAACTGTCTGGTGCCATCCGTGCATTCACTGAGTTCATGGATAGATGGTCTGGTGAGATGAGCGCCCTCATCAACTGTGGTCTGTCCATGCTTGACCGTGTGGTGGAGTGCGGCAACAGCTGCGTGGATGTAGGTCAGCAAAGCCAACAGCTGGCAGTCAACGTGGACATGCTAGGAAACCACTTGGCTCCTGTAGTGACAGTACCAGCCTGGGCACTGTGTGGTGGGTGCTGTCCACACCACACCACAGCAGGCCACGAGCACATGGTCCTGGCCAATCCCAGGAGGGATCTAGTTCCAGCGGACATATGTCATCAGGTGAGAGTAGCACATCAAGGCCTGTACCTGGACGTACCCATGAAACCCCTGGCAAGCACAGTCCACATGTTCCTGGCTGGAGGCAGTGAACTGCACACCCTGCCAAGTATGGTCTGCAGCTATCCATAAACATCTTGTGTAGGGCAGCCACATGGCAAAACTGTGTGCATGCATACCCACACACTATACAAACACACCTAGGGCAACCCCATACCTACACACACCACATCACCATGCCCAGTTCACCTCAGTACACCCCTCACCCACATACATGGTGTCAAATGTATGGCCCACCCTCGGTCTCTGGCAAACCAACAACACACCATGTGCATATGATGATACCTGTGCCACATCCTTGTCATCCATACCATTGATGCAGGGACAGGCTAATATGGTTCTGATACACATGGTGACTGTACTACAGTGTATCACAGTACTGCAGTGTAACATGTTGTAAGGAGTAAAGTATAATGCATATATGTCAGGTAGTGTAGCCATCCAGCAATGCTGCATTATAGCTGTTAGTAACACTGGTTGATTGTGGTCTCTATAATGTTATCCATTTGTGTTGTAGGTGTACATGTGTCAGCACAGGGATGGTCTGCAGTCATATTCCACAATGGGCTATGGCACTGTGGTGACACCATGGCTGTGACATATCTGGTGTGCAGTTGAACACGTCATAGGTTTGTATAACAGTTATTGCCTGTGCCACATGGACAGGTGACCCGCTGGGGCATGTATAATCTGCAACTTAATGTAGACCCATCCACATACATGCACTCTCTTATTTGGCAACACTGGGACTAGACCCCTACCTAGGTATGTAGTGATATGAAATGTGTGGCTTCCATTGCACACATCACACAGTGTTTAGGGTGAGGTGTGTTCCAGGTTACATGTTACATGCAAAACATCCTCAGACATGTACAGCATGCTAATGGGGGATGTAATGGGTGTATATGGACAATACAGAGTGTGACATGCCTTCCTATACACATTAAATCACCAAACAAAGAACGTGCCAAAAATAGAAAATCAAGAAAGAAATAGATATTAGATTCATTGATGAGAACACTAAAATTTATTATTGTAAAAAGCACTATTTAGCGCCTTAGCTATCGGCATAATAGTGTTTTTAATGATCCACTATGCAGTGTCCTATTACTTTGTTCCTATACACATTAACAGACACATAACAGGCAGACACACATCTGAGAGACCTGGGCCTATCGCTGCTAACTAACTTGACCATGTCTCCAATGTTTTACAGGTAGGCTGCACACAGCACATGCAGTACTGGCCTAGATTGTGGTATCAGTTACCTGTATGGTTGACGGTGACAGTGGTAACCATAACGTGGTATATGGGACATATAACGGTTGTACCTTGGTGTAATGACAGGGTAAACAGCAGCCACATCCCCCAGTGGATATTGTACTCCCTGAAACCCATGATGACACTCTGGCATACCCACCATCACACATTGGCCATGACTGTGATACAACCCATTGTAGAACCCAACAGTGGTACTACAGGGATATGCATCTAATGCATATGCCACACGCATAGTAGGGTGTTGCATTGTCATGCCTCACCTATGGGTAGCAACAGCACTATCTGTACTACTGTGTGGCAATGGGTATTGTAATAGGGATATGTGGCCTCTGAATGCTGTACCCTACAGATAAATGGACATGCACACATACACACACTTGCCAGAACACAATGGATATCCCATGCCTATCAACCCATTTGTACAACACTGTTGTGATGGTACTGCAAGGCTCGTGTAGCCGGTATGGAGAGGAGCTTAACATGTAATGTCCCATACAGCAGCAGCCACTATTGGCTATGGCAATGGGTGTTGTGGTGGTTGTGAAGGCCCTCATGGAATTCCCACGTACAGGTGTGCTAACACACAGATGCTGCTATACTCAGTAATGCACATGTACACATGTGCCAGTACTGGGGTGCATCACTGCAGGTAGTCATAGCTGTGTACCCAGCTATTGTCTAAGGAGAGATGGGTTGTGTAGGGGTTGTGTGTGTCGTGGTATCCTGCCACCTGCCATGTGGCAGCAGGCAATCTATCGACAGATACTACTGTAGTGACCCTTAGGGTGAGAGTGACATGCATCAGCCATTCTTCCAGGTGCCTTCTGCACATGACCACTGAGGTGATCAAGTTGACATGCATGCAACATGCATTACAACACATGGTTAGTGTCTGTGATGGAGACCTCTACCCAAACATGTTCTGTTGACTGTGGTAGTGTAATGGAGGTACCCATGGCATGTGGTTCATACATGGAGTTATCTCCAATACGTGACAGTTCTTACACAGTTGGGCAGACATGACAGTGTCAGTCAAGCTTATTATGCATGTACATATCCCAGCTGGATACCTGCCATCTGCACATCTGTACAGGGACTGACAATCATCAGCTTGGCAAGTAGATATGCAGTAGGATGAATGTGTTGACAGATAGATGTTTGGCAGCAATATGTATGCCATACCTACATGTCAGGAGGCCTTGGTATCATGTGCTGTACAGACGGTAGTCTACAGTTGCATTCCACATGTCGGGTCATTACCCAGTAGGGGTTATATACTGTGACACAGCTAACACACCAGGGATGCAACAGGGAGGCCTCAGAATCCAGCTATGCCTGCAGGTGTGCCTGTTGTCAGTACTACATTTAGCACTCTACTCTTGCCTATGTAGGCATTGTCAACAGTAGTACCGCCATGATACACTACATGCCAGTGTGATAGCACATACCCTGTGTGACTACCCCTGTATGTAACACAATCACACTGATAACAGTCCTGTGCTGGCTTCATATACATTTGTGTCCCACACATGACACTTGCACCCCTTGGTACTGTAATGACAGCACATAGGCGCATGTATTGTACATGGCATTACATACACTTATTACAGATGTTATTACCCTGCTATGTTATCAGACTGGGTGGTATGAACTGCTTACCAGAGCTAAGCCATACTTAGCAGGTATCAACACTGCTGCAATATAACAGCTAACCTGATTTGAGCACTGGTAAGCGAAGCCTACAATGTATAAGCACCCATACATATACCCGTAGCTTAGCACCACTTAGCTTCATGCAAACCCGCATAAAGCTGCTCAAAACTGCCTTAACCACTCTGTTTCTTACAGCCCTTGCACCCAGTACCCTGTACACTTAAGTCACAAACACTTAACCACTATGCCATGACCACTGTGAACACAGCTGTTGCTTTTTCCAATATATCTGTCAATGCACATATTGATTAGTATTGAAAAATTGCCTTTACTTCCACAATTGTGTACTTGTTATTAATATGACTGTTGCATCACATATGTTGTTTTATCATAATGTACACATAGCAGATACATACAGTGAGATACAGCTGGGAGTGTATACACAACTGTGAGGCTTACACATTACAGGAATATAGATATATACATATAACTATATGTATATATCTATATTTCTGTCATGTGCAGATATATACATATAATCGGATGATATATGTCTACATGTACATACACATGTATATTCATACATATGTCTGTATACACATCTGCATAGTGCAACATATATATGGTCATGTGTACATCTCTTTGTATGTGTATATATATATATATATATATATATATATATATATGTATGCAGATATGCCTATTTATTTAGATATATAGGGTTCCTATCACGTGATCAAAAATTGTAAACGGCGAACGTGTATTGAGCGAACCCAATTGGTCGAAACGTCATGCACGTAACACGGAAATCATCGTAGGGATTATTTTCCCTTTACTTCAATGCAGCGCGATTTCAGGGTAGGAATATTTAAGTAGCGGGGTGTGGGGGGGGGGTGCAGCGTTTAGGTAAGTATAGTTTTTTTTTTTATTATATTTTAGAAATTTCAAACATCGCTCATATGGTGTTGACCATATGGTGTTCAATGTTCGAAACTTTCAAAAATATAATATAAACCCAATATATATGTAGATATCTATAACTATATGTGCATACATATCTATTCTGATATACCTATTACTGTCAATATACATGTAGATATCCATAAGTATATGTGCATATGTATCTCTATTTCTATAGGTGTCGACATATATTGCTATGTATATGTATATATTTGAGTGTTTATATGTATATATATATATATATATATATATATATATATATATATGTACATATACATATCCATCTATGTATGTCGATATGTATATGTGTATATATCTATATGGATATATGGATAAGTATATATATATACATATATGTTCACCATATGTTCTGAACATGGAGTGGAGCCCTATTTCAGCCCCAATAGTCCTAACCTCTTAGTGCAAGGGGGTGTCAGGTATGTATTGCAGGTATATATGTAGACTATTGCTACTGTGATAGGGTTTGTCTTCACAGATATGTTGTGTGTCGGAGGTCACATCTGCTTTTAACATGTGTGCCATTGGCCACAGACAGACATACTAAGGACATCATAGTACAGTACCACTGCTAGCACAGTAATGATCCTGTAGACTACAGCAGAGATATGGCCAATAAATGTGGACAGTCTGACACACTCTGGTCAGTCCAGAGGTATACACAGAACCCCGTAGTGCAAGACATGTGGACCGAGCCTGACAATGTGGATGTTAACAGCCATGTAGGCGGGTATATCACATAAACACTGGTATATATTTGCCCCCATAGGTTATGCATTCGCATACTCCTCTCTGTCCTGACACATACTAACCACTGGTACAGAGGTACCATGGCTACATACTACCCACTAGTTAGTGATATACATCTGTACAGCATCCCACTGCTTTGTCTGACATACATGATTGTTATGGTGGCCTAGCAGCCGTAGATCTGGCAAGTATCTGGACATAATATCATACTGGGTAAGTACATTAAGCTGCTAGGCATGTAACAAAGCACTGTGCAGGCTACAGGCAGACTGCCACAACACTGGCCTACATTTCTTATGGGGGAATACACATGTGCCTGCATATATAGCAGGCACTACAGGCATGTCACAGCACAGAGTAACAGACACCTGTGTGAAAGTGCATAACCACAACCAATGTGAACACAGCCACTGCCACATATCATAGCTAGTGTAATATTACAGTATATGGACTATCTGATTAACGCCATCCTCATATGTGCCACTCACACACTAACCCTACATATACTGGGCCACTACACAGTGTGGTTCGATGTCTGTCTGTGGTATGGGGCATGTGTGTGTTTGGCCCTACAAACATGTAAGCTGATAGGGTAACATATAGTGGAGCAGCATGTAACATCAGATAAGACAGGACCAAGAACAATGACATCTACCACAGTCTATACACAGGCACCAAGGTACATATTCACAATACACCCACTGTCCACAATCACCATAAGTACACAGACCTCAGTACTGTACACACAACCACAGAATGCCCAGGCTATGTCCTAAAAGATAACCCCTACTATACATAACATGTGTCACAGTCTGATATCTCACTGGCTTGTTATCAGATATGATGTCAATATATTATGGTGTACAGAACATATGCACCTCTTACCGCATGACATATGTACACAGGTTGACAGAGTTGTGTCTGGAGGCACAAACACAGGGCCAATATTGACGTTGCTGTGATAACCTCATACATTTACTGTTGTAACAGGGTTTGTTGTGACATATGTCCTATGAGGGATATGAAGTCAGTAACTCTCATGTCTGTCACCATGTACTGTCTGCAACCCTCACACTATGCTTCTGCAGTTCACAGATAGGTGCTCTGTGAGTAACACAAGAAACAAAAGGTACCATACACTGCCCAGTCTGCAGATGATCCTACATTTGGGGGTTTCCTCAGAAACATGGCACTGTCATGACAGGTATTAAAACATGTAAAACATGTAGACCAGCCATATCTACACACACTCTGTTAAACCAACATTACTCCAAATGCAGAATAGCGACACTTACATTCTGTAGTCATGTCAGGCACATCCCCCTCCTGTGTGTTGGCCTATTCCCACAGTGTATGTGGGATAATCCTCTGAATTGGATTGCTCATGTCTTGCCTTGTTTTGGCTTGTTTTGTTTATGGGGATTGATCGGATGGCAAGGATGATGCATCGCATGGTGAGCAGCTTTTGTTATTACAGCTTTTTTGACTGCTATTAGTCTATAAATGTTGGTTGGTCATCTGGGAAGGTGCCAGCTAAGTGATGCTAACGGATGAAGTTTAAACGCCGATTAGTTTTGCAACTGAGGGCGTTTTTAAACCTTTTTAGTTAACTGGTAACAAAACTATGTTTTCTAATAAGTCCAGATATGGTGGTTGTTTATTTGCCAGGCACGGTTACTACATAGTTTGCGAGGTAGCTTCATAGGGGATTGATGAATAGTTGGAGAGCCTGATATGAATGAATTACTGGTTTTGAGAGTCTGTCGTTCCTGTATATGAACGTTGCTGAACTTGGATGTTTTTGTTTTTGCCTCTAAACAATGTTCGAAAGTAAATGTTTTTGTCTTTGTTTTTGTTTTTAAATTTTCCATTCATTGAGTAATTTTTAATCATAATGGCCGTTGGGTGCTAGAGACATTACGTGCTAGTGAGATTAATGAATGAGATCTGGTTTTTAAATGTCTTAGAACGGAAGGCTACTTGACAACTGCTTTCAGTTTGTCTGAGGGACTTACTGTTATTCTCTCAGTTTGAATTGTTTTGAGGAGGCACTTTATTTCCTTGAATCATGCAGATGCTATGTGGTCTGGTAATCTAGCTTTAAACGATGGTTTCGTTGGTTTTAAATATTAAATAATTTTAATCTGTTATTGTATATTCCATGTCAGAGGAATATAACATTATGGATAATGCATGAATTTGTAGAATATTGCATTATATACAAGTGTGGTAACTAATTGCAAGCTAGTACTGACTAGCCTCAACTCATTTAAACAACGATGTTTCTGTGTTGCATTTATTTTTAATGATATTGTGATTTATGTGTTACACACTCAATATATTGTATAAAAGAGCATTTGAAACTTTGCCATTGAATGGTTTTGACATGTATTCATACCATTCTCCTAATGATAGACCATTGCCCTTTTAAATATAACACAAGTTGTCTTAATTGCTATTTAATTGTGCTTTGATTATCTGGTTTTCCCGCCTAAAAGCCAAGTATAAAGATGGTTCATTTGTTTCTAACATTTACAACTGATGAAGCGTAGTTAACCCAAAGAAAGCTTGTGTACGGTTTTATGTAACAATAAAGAAAGTTCTACTTGATTTTTCGTGTGGTGACTCCTGTTTGGATCCATTATTGCCACAGTGTATGTTGTTAGAGGTAAATTCCCAATCCATCTGTGATGCTGTTTGCCAAACAACAGATCTAGGTCCAGCTCACAGTGAATGAAAAGCCCCAACACCAACATGATGTTCCTAGATATTGTAGTGTGTTTCCATGGAATTGGTTATGGGAATGTTACCACAGCTGTTCCACGTGCAATCAGCTAGAGGAGGGCTGCAATTTGTGCAGAGGCCATCAGCTGATCATGAGCATCACTTTTAAAACACATGCTGCTGCCTATGCAAAGCAGGTGTATGTCTCCACATCCACCACAGAGGGAGTGAGAGAGGCAGACAGAGGCAAATATAGGTCAGGGAGGGGGTGAGAGAGTAAAACCTAAGCATGTTTGTGTCACACACCTTCCAGTACAGGGTATCAAACCCCTGACTGACTATGTATTGCTATCACATGTATATGCAGTTATTGGATGCTCCACATAGCTTACATATTAAGGAGCTCTCCGACAGTATATATGATGGTGAGTGACATCTGCAACAGTGATATGGTAGCGATACAGTAGGTGTAGTACATGTGCCTGTCCACAAGAACAGGTATCAGTGTCAACACAGCCACATTCTCTCAGGGACCCACACACATTGACACACTGTTAGCATCAGGATTACACCTCCTCACTAGTTAGGTTGTCACAATACTGTACTGTGCAGGTATCACATGCACCACAGGGGTTATCCAGAGGTTATATGAGCAAAGGGTATGTGGAGGTGTCTGACATCAGACAGCATTCTTCAGTATGCCAGTGAGAATTGTAGTGAGTCTGAATGTAGTCAAAAGCATCATACACCACACACACAGACACAGGGTGCCAGTACTGACATGCATGGGTGCATTGCTTCACGGGTGTGTAGTGGTTGACTGTGCCAGAAGGCTATACAAGGCTAGGTGATGGGTATAACTTGGCATCAGGCCACATGAGAATGGTCTGCAGTGTGGCTCAGGGGTGTAGTGTCTGTATTGGCCCACACAGGTAGGTATTGCATGCACCATCCAGTCACCTGGGTAACTGTTGTGTGTGGCCATTGCTGTGTATTGCTTGCCATGTATGTGTTCTTTAGTCCATGACATGGATGGTGTCTGGGATGTGCACATGTCCCACATGCATGTACAGTGACATGTGGAACTATACCTGGGGTGCCTGCAGTAGTGGCTGGTGACTTCAAATCAAAGGGGGGGCTGCAGGAGACAGCTGAATGGGTGGGGTCAATGGGAAGGGGTGCAGCCAACTAGAAAGGGGAGGAGCTATGCTCAAAACCACAAAAACTAACTTTAATTAAATACGCTGCCCTGGGTGCCAAACCGTCATTATGAAAGTCCAATCAAGACAAAATGAAGTGTAGAAGAATAAAAATATTTCAATGCATTGGCTGCATGACAGTTTACTTAATATCTAGATGGAAAGAAAAAGGTTGTGAGGCATGAAAAAATAAATTACTTTTTAAATACATTACTGGAATGCCAGTCAAAATCAAGTATAAGAAAAACAAGCAGCACTCAACTCAAACCACTTCTCCTTTTCTCCTTGCACTGCAGTTCTAATTATAATTTAGATTCAGCTTTATTAAAGTACCAACTAACACACTGAAAGTAGAAATCTCTGTGATGCCCCCACTTGTAAAAATGTTTCTTATCCAAAAAAGACCTGCTGCCTGATAACTATCTACGTGTTTCATGGGGAAAACATGATCAAAGTAAAAAATGAAAAGCAAACAAGAAACAAGCTGAAGATACATTGCTTAAAGGATTACTGTACAGGTTATGGACCACACATCATTGGCATTCTGTTTAGTTTATGGGTAAAGCCTGCAGGGATGACTGGAAGTCTCCAACAAGTGTAATGAGCTTCTTAAAATAATTTAATCCTGTCCTTTATTACAAATACTGTCATATGCATTTCAATATCCAAGGCTTATACATTATCTATTAAGTCTTCTCTGCATGGCAACAACAGAAAGTCTTTCAATGTTGGCAATTCTTTAACAGTATGCTTATTAAAGTTTACTTGCATCTTACGATCTCAGACAAGCTTACCTGATGGTCATTAAAGCGTTGCTACTTAAACACAGAGCAACAGGCACTTTGAGTAATAAGCATAAATCAACAGTACAAAAATATGACAAACCAGACCATTCTGCAAAATCAAGGACGGATGAAAAGCCACTGTAGTACTTGTGTCTACCTTGGATGGGGGGGTACTCTGCACATTTACACTGCATAACTACTCCTTGCCTTGCTTGGACACATCCAGAGTCACTACATGGGGGAGTGGGGTGCAACAAGTATGTCACAATTTGAAATGTCTTTGGCTGACTGTGATGGCCCTGACACATTTGTCATACCTCTCAACCTCAGATCAAGAAATCTGGACAAAGCCATACATAGAAGTGGGACAAAGGCCCAAAAATAAGGACAATTTTTAAATATTGCTCTTATAAACTTAGAAAGAAAGATAATAGAATAGGTCTTGCATTAGTATGAATTATCTGAAGGGTATGAAATCTGAAAATCAAATGTCTGTCATTATTTTCTAACTTCAGTCTTTGTGATCTGTCACTAATTTGCCAAAAAACACAATTTTATGAAAAATTGACCAAAAATGTGATGCACAAATATAAAATAGCCACACAATACAGCGGGGAACATGTCAAAGAAGGGACACTTTAATATTAGTACTGCTAACTTGAAAAGCTGACAAAAAAATCTACATGCATTTCTGAAATAAAAGTAATCAATAACTCTGATTATTACAGTTATTTCTTAATTGTAAACCCTCCATGTTTTCTTCCAAAATTGCTATTTTGCGGAGGGATTATTAAGGGGAAGAGCAACATTTTGAGCCAAAATTGGGGACAGGTGAGAGGTTTGGCTATGCCTAATTCTATAAAGAAATTTATTTGCATGTACCTCTCAACCTGTTAATGCAATAAAACTAACAAGACCAAATATATTGGGGGAACATATAAACAGTACTAAAAATTGTTCTTGTATAAACTGAGACAGTTGATAGAATAACAGGTTTTACTTTATCATGCATTTTTCTGAAGGTTATGAAGTCTGAAACTCAGTGTGTCATTATTTAGTGACTTAATTCCTAAATGATTTGCCAGAAAACCACAAATTTTATGAGGAACAAACCAAAAATAAGAAGCAAAAATCTATTAATTCTTTGAAAATCTGGACAGTTCAGAGGTATAGTTCAGCTGGGGCTGTCTGAGTTTGCCACCCTTCCCCCTCACAAAATCATGGTCAAATGGAGCCTCCCCCCTGAAGCCATTCCCAATGATCCGTTACTTGGCTATTTCACTCCATTTACCATAAACACTAATGTGCATATTGCTTTACTTCTCTGATGAATTGGACTTCATTTGAAAGTTTAATTTTGCATTTTACAGCACAAAACACTAAGACGTCTGCTAAACAATGCAATGCAATCTCACAATGAAAACAGACTTAGCATTAAAACTTCTCTGCCCTTGAAACTCACATTCATTGAAACCCACATTCAAAGAAAATACATTTTGTCAGTGGCAGATAAAGATTCATTCTGGGCTGTTTTCAAATCACAGGCCCCTTGCATATGAAACATACATGTGCTCTTTGATACACCTTCCTGATTGTACTAAATTATATTCCTTGTACAATACAGTACAGTTGTTAGAGGGCATTTGAAATTTATTGAACAATGAAACAAAACGCATGCACCAATAATGACAAAACTGCCATATTCAGAACATTTTTCCAGTAAACAATGAAACAAAATGGATGCACCCATAATGACAAAACTGCCCAGTTCAGAACATTTCCATCATAAAAGTCTACTCAAACTTCTACAGTCCACCATTATCACTAAATATGCACAATCTCTGAAGTAGTAAAAATCATCTAAATAATTCCACATTAAAGAAATCTGTAACTAATGAAGAGGTTACTGCTAGCAAACACCTTTATATTTCATGGTTTCATCAAAAAATAAAGTGTCTGTTGCCCCGAGGAATAAATTGCCTATATTACATTAAAAAAATGATAAGCTAGTAATATTGCAATAGGAAATGGATGGCAAACTGATAACAGGCTCATAGTATCTTCGCCAAGGAAGACTTTCTCAGTACGGCACCATCCACCCCTTGTGGGAGTAGAACCCACAGCCTTCGGCATCAAAAGCAAGTACACAACCTGTTGTGCTATTAACAATACAAACAGGCTTAGCATAAGCAGCACTATACTTCTCTTCCCCTGCAGCTCTCAGCTCCTTGTAAAATCTACTCAATACTCAACTGCATCTCAACTTCACAGCACAAGAAATCTGGAAAAAGCCAAAATTTATTGGGGGGGGGTCAAAAGCCTATAAACCAGGGACACATTAAACATTGCTTGTATAATCTTGGAAAGTTGCTAGAATAAAATGCTGTGTTACCACCATACATTTTACTGCCAAGGTCCCTGTGCAAAACAGTCAGAGCAACATACCACTATGCCAAATCAGTTGCTTTGTGAAAGAGAGGAGGACTGAAACTTAAATGGCTATCATTTAGTGAATTCAGTTCTCACCATAGCTGTCAACCTCTTAGCACAAACACCTGGACAAACCCAGTAATGAGGGAATACAGCCCTCAAACATTCAGTGAATTCAGTTCTTGCCATAGCTGTCAATCTTAGCACAAAAAAATCTGGATGAAGCCAATAATGGGGGAATACAGTCCCAAAAATATGGACAAATTTCAAATATTCATCTTATAAACTTAGAAAATTGCTAGAATAAAAGGCTGTGTTACTATGTATTTTCTGAAGAATATGAAGTCTGAAATTCAAATGCCTGTCAATTTTACTTCTGATGGAACAAAAACAATTTTCAGCAGATGCCCAGGGAGAAATACTGCAGACATGTCTTTGTAAAATGGCAGGACACCAGAGCAAATCCACACAAACACAGGGAGAAGATGTACACTCCACACAGAAGGCACCCCAGCCAAGAATCAAACCAGAAAACCTATAGCTGTGAGGCAACCATGCTACCACTGCACCATCAAATATGTAAGGAGTTAAACATTCAGAAACCTGAAGTCTGAAATTCAAATTACTGTCAATTTTATTTAACATTTATTAACCAGGACAGTCTGACTTGGAACAAAAAACAATTTTCAGCAGAAGCACAGGAAGAAATAATGCAGACATGTCTTTGTAACATGGGAGGACACAAAAGCAAACCCACACAAATACAGGGAGAAAATGCAGACCCCACATAGAAGGCACCCCAGCCAAGAATCAAACCTAAGAACTTGCAGCTGTGAGGCAACAATACTACCACTGCACCATCAAATATCAAGCATTTACACATTTAGAAACCACAGATATCATAAGGAATAGAACAGATCAAATATGAGGCAAAAATCTGCAAATTTCTTACAAATGGTGGTGGGTAGGGAATTCAGGTCCTTAACACCTGCATACAAGGTACAGGGTTTAAGCCTGAGGTATTGCCTACACACCACCATGAGTTTGCTCTAGCCACCAGTATATAGCAACTGGGGCATTTCACACACACACACACACACACACACACACACACACACACACACACACACACACACACTGAAATCCAAGCCACACACCTCCCTCTGAATCCATGAAGCAGCAGTCAAAATCCAACCCGCACACCTACCTCTGAATCCATGAAGCAGCAGATGAAATCCAAGCCACACATCTACCTCCATGTCCAGACCCAAATCCATGAAGCAGCAGTCCCAAACCCTCCATGAAGCAGTAGCCCGCTCAAAATCCAAGTCCCAAACCTGCAAGAGCTTAAAACTCACCTCACCTCTTCCTGATTGGTCCTGTCTGCTGATGAAGCAGTCTGGAGCTCCTCTGTTCTGTGCGGTCATCACCGCACAGATTCCTGGGCATCTGCGGGGCAGAAATGCCTTCTCTGTATCAGGACCGCTGACTCAGGCAGTCTGAGTTTGCACAGATTCCTGGGCATCTGCGGTGCATGTGTGGAGTTCCGGGACTTGTGAAAAATAAATTTTTTGTTTCATGGTTTGTTTTCTTTTTGTTTTTTAGGTGGGAGGGCTGCAGTCCTGCAGTCCAATAGCACGAGCCGTCCCTGGGTGCTTGGCTCATGTGTACACAGATTGTTATCATCAGATGTGCCAGTCCTGGCCTCATGTGGCAGGAACAGACCCTGCACCTACATTGATAGCATGATACAGGTATTCCCTGGAGTCAGTGGCATCTGTCCATACAGGGCATGTGTTTAAGGCATGGTATGTCCTTTGTGGGTCACATTTGATAGCACTACAGGTGTTGCAGGTGTCCAGTGGGAAACATAGTGAAGGCGCACTGTCTGCATGTACATGCCTATTGTACTGATGGACAGGGTGCAATGCCCTCTGTGGTCCACTGCAATCACACCATGGTTACTATCTGTGGGTAATATGCAGGGTACTACCACCATAGCAGTTGTTGTCTAGGCAAGTGTGTTTGTGTATGAAACATGGGTTGAGAGTATTCTCTGGGTAATACAAGGGTTGCTGTATTCGCCAGGCCATGATGCCACATGTAGGAGTGTGGATTAGCACCCCAGCCTCTCGGCTATTTCACATCTGTTATCCCTGTAAGGTGGACATTGTGACATATAATAGGGCCATCATATAAGAAATATGCAAACCCCGTTCCAAAGTGAGCCTAGTTGTTGCACACTCACAGCCAGTTCCACACAGGATATAAATGACTAACACAGACACACACACCTGCCATGTCTGGGATTAGAACTCCTACCTAACTAGTTTATTTGCTTGCAGCACTACGCAGTTATAGGACACGTCACAGAGATTTCTGGTGCAATTCTTCCCCAAAGGTATTTTTCACAGTGAATGACACCTGCAGCCTTGCCAAAGTAGGGCATTTGATCTGTAGTGAGTGTGACTAGCCTAAAAGTCATTGCTTCCTACACAGACATAGAAAAACACACACAAACATCCACACTTGCCATGTGTGGGAATAGAACCCCTACCAGAGTACTATATCACATTACAGCATTACGGTGTTATAGGATGCACCATGGAGATTACTAAGCTATACCTTTCTCAAAGGTGTATTTCACAGTGAATGACATCAGCAGCCTTGCCAAATTAGGGCATTTGATCTGTAGTGAGTGTGACTAGCATAAAAAGCATTGTTCCCTACACAGACATAGAAAAGACACGCAAACATCCACACTTGCCATATTTGGAAATGGAACCCCTACCAGAGAACTAAATCACACTACAGCATTACACTGTTATAAGACACACCACAGAGCTTAGTGGGCTACATATTTTTCAAAGGTGTATTTCACAGTGAATGACATCAGCAGCCTTGCTAAAGTAGGACATTTGATTTGTAGTCAGTGTGACTAGCCTAAAGCACATTGCTCCCTACACAGACAGGGACACAAACACAAACACACACACACACACACAGTTGCCATATCTGGGATTAGAACTCCTACCTAAGTAGTTCATTACACTATAGTAGTACACAGTTATAGGATACGCCACAGTGATTCCTGGGCTACACTTTTCCCAAAGGTGTATTTCACAGTCAATGACATCAGCAGCTTTGCCACAGTAGGGCATTTGAATTGTAGTGAGTGTGACTAGCCTAAAAAGCATTGCTCCCTACACAGAGAGAGACACACACTTAATTGCCATGTCTGGGATTAGAACTCCTATCTAAATAGTTTATCACTAAACAGCCGTAGGCAGTTATAGGAAGTGCCATGGAGATTACTGGGCTACACCTTTCCGAAAGGTGTATTTCACAGTGAATGAAATCAGCAGCTTTGCCAAAATAGGACATTTGAATTGTAGTGAGTGTGACTAGCCTAAAAAGCATTGTTCCCTACACAAACAGCAACACACAAACACACAGTTGCCATGTCTGGGATTAGAACTCCTACCTAACTAGGTTATCACACTACAGCATTACGCAGTTATAGGACACACCACAGTGATTACTAGGCTACACCTTTCCCGAAGATGTATTTCACAGTGAATGACATCAGCAGCCTTGCCAAAGTAGGACATTTGAAATGTAGTGAGCATGACTAGTGTAAAAAGCATTGCTCCCTATGCAGACAGAGAGACACATACACACAGTTGCCATATCTGGGACTAGAACTACTAGCTCACTAGTGTATCACACTACAGCATTACACAGTATTAAGATGCACCACAGAGATTACTGGGCTACTACATTCTCAAAGGTGTATTTCAAAGTGGATGACATCAGCAGGCTTGTCATAGTAGGGCTATTGGGAGGGCAGTGTGTGCACATGCCATAACCCATTCATCTAGAGCTTGACACACCGCATGCAGGCAAACACAGGGTTATATTCCACAGGTATGTGTATACAGCTGCTAGATGACTACTGCCTTGTACAGCCATGTTGCACAGCTAGCACTTGCACCACGTAGTCTGTAATGCTGATGGATACCAGTGGTTAATTTCTACAGTGAGTGACATTTACACATCATGTGATTGAAGCCATTTGACTGTGTGCTGGGTGGGACAGGCCTCATGATGTATGGCTCTTTGTCACAGTCACTCTCTTCCACACATATATGTATGTCTACTTTGGCTTATTATAGTGTGTTGTCCTTGGATATATGTCTGTATTCCTATCCAATGTGTGTGCAAAGCATGACTGGTGCATACTGAGGAGTGTATGCACTAACATCTGCAACAGTCAGATATGTATGTTCCACTGTTGTTTGCAGGCATGGGCTTCATTTGTTTAAGTGTGTGAGCATGCCCAGTATGACCTTTCAGTATGTTGTTGCCTGACATTGCCTTCATTTCAAGTGTGTGAGCATGCTCAGTATGCTCTTCTGTATTGAATGTGTGGATCCATTCCAGGTAGTTTGTACTCCAGTGCAGAACTTTGGGTTGTACACCTACAGGTAGCAAACTATTTCTGCAGGATATCTGTAGATCATTTGGCAATATGGACACAAACTGTGCAAGGGATAGTGTGTACTCTAGGTGATTGTGTCTGTGCTGCTTCTGCTACATGGTACTGGTGTTAGCAGAGATATTCAGACGTGTACTGTTATACACTGATGTTTTATGTCCTCATGTACTGTCAGGTGGACATTCTTGCTCACAGTGATGTCCTGGGGAACAAGGGTGAATGCAGCTGTGTCTGGTATTGTTGCCAGATGCCTACATGTTCATGGTAAGTTATGCCATTCTGGAGGGGGAGCTGGAGACACTTGCTGCTGGGTCTGTATATCCATTTCAGCACCTTGGTACAGTACTGGCAGAGGATCCCATACTTGTACATCCATTGACGTGACAGTATGGCCTTAACATGCTGTGGCAATACCTCACAGCTGTACAGATTCATGCAGGTTAGCCAGAGGCAGGGGCCATGAGTCAGGACATTACCCCTATTGTGGTGTATGGGCAGGTTTGTAGCCACCCATTTATGTGTTTGCAGCCAGGGATAGTGTGTGCACACAGCTGTGTGTTGGACCTTGTGCATTCCATGCTGCCCATGCTCCCACCCTCCCCATTTTTCTATCCTCTGCCATACATTATGCATACATTCTCTGATACTTTCCCTAAGGTTATCACCTCATCACAGCTGTGTTTTGGTGTTGGTCCATGGTTCATGCAGTGGGATATGGTGGACATGTTACTGTGGTTTGTCCACATGGCCTTGCATATGGCTTATGTGGAGTGTGTTATGTTGTTTTTTGGGTGTCCATGACATAACATGCACTGTCAGTACATGCGAGACACAGGCCTTTGGCAGAGGCCTGTATGCCATTTGGTAGTGATGTGAGCCAGCTCTGGCAGGCGATTACATTCTGTCAGTCCTACAGTCCCAGACCGCCATAAAGTATATTCCCCTGGGGTGACAGGGTAGGTGTGCTAGGTGTTCATGCCAATACTTTCTATCAGTATTGATCAGGTGGTGTGGATGCTGACAGGTGCTACCTACAACTAGGGGCACACCTGCATGGGACACCTGCACTGCATGCTACATTCTGTCTCTATTGCCATATACAGGTGGGGATCATATTGTACCCATTGCCAACAGCAGGGATACGACCAGAGAGGTACCTGTGGATGGTGTTTGGGTGAGCTGGCTGCATGTCTGCTATGGACACTACTTGCATCTGACACAGAGATATGCATGGGGCATTCCAGTTATGGTGGCATGTGCAGGTACATCAGCTGTTTCCGAATACATCAGTCCTACCACCTTTGTGATCTGCAAGTGTTCACGCAGATGACACAGGCATTCCCTACTACAGGCCCAGATAATGTGATGCATATCTGTATGTACAATTCCAAGGGTGTGTCCATTTCACAATTACACATTATATACTGTATGTCTGGGGTACTTTCCCCTGTGTACTGCTTGTATATCTAACCCAACAGCCATGCCATGTCAATCTTTCAGATGGTGACATATATTACCACCATACATTTACAATGGCTTACTGCTTGCATGTGTTATACTGGTGGGAATTGTCTTTGGCACTGCAGTTGTGAGGACTTGGCCCTGTCATCAGCAGTAGTGGGCAATGACCACCAGGTCATTCCTCAACATGCATGCATACTGACCACTGTCACACAATATGAAACACACACCAACCTGACACATACATACCTGCATTTTGTACAAATGCTACAATCAATCCTGCTATCTTGGCCGCCTTTGGGCATCCGTGCTCCACTGGTATTATACCTACACATACATGTTACTACATTTAAATGTAAGATTGGGGGGCACACCTGATTGTTACTACATTGCTACACAGGATTGGGGGAATACACCTGACTCTTACTACATTTCTACATCAGATTGTGGGGCACATCTGACTGTTATAACGTGTGTACATTGGATTGGGGACACACACCAGACCAGTACTACATTTCTATATAGGATTGGGGGGCACACCTGACTGTTTCTACATTTCCACACAGGATTGGGGTGGGCATACCTAACTGTTACTACTGTCTACATAGGCTATGGGGGGGGGGCATGCCTGACTGTTTCTACATTGCTACACTGGATTGGGGGGCACACCTTACTGTAACTACATGTCTGCATAGGATAGGGGGGCACATCTGACTGTTACTACATTTCTACATAGGATTGGGGGGGGACACCTGACATGTCTACATAGGCTATGGGGGGCACATCTGACTGTTTCTACATTGCTACACATGATTGGGGGGGTGCACACCTGACACTTGTACACATTTGCTATGACTGTACTGGTATGTCAGGCACTCCATTTCATTCTGTTTTCTAAGCTATCATGCTGACTAGAGGCATGTCAGTGTACTACAGGTCTCACATTTGATTGACCTACATATTAGTTTCTGAGTTCCTACCCTTCAGAACTAATATCCCACTGCCTGAACTGATGTGGTCTGTCTGTGTAGGCCTGGGTGGGGGAGGCTACCCATAGGCATCATTCAGTGGCCTTAGCACAGCCTTTTTTTGTGTTTGTCTACACCTGTCCTGCTGGCTGTAACTGTTGTTGGGTATGTGAACCTCCCTGACTGGCATGTGTGTGTGTCATATGGACATATGTGGCCCAGCACCTTTCCTGCAGTGGGTTTTGTCAACATGAGCAGTACTGGCTATTATAGTGACACCCATATTTGTTACAGATCTCATGCTGCCACTATAGGTGTCTACTATCTTCTGGCATCCCATTCAGACTCCCGATTCCCTTGCATGCTCACATCCATACCATAGATACAAGTAACAATGCATATTACTCCAGTCAGCAAATGGTAAGGGGAGTGACTTACCTTGTGGGTGTGCCAGTATTGAGGATGGTGCTGGGAGCTGCCTATGTTGGATGTGCATAGTACACTCCCTATACATGGTTTAGCACAGGTGGTGTCATGCTTGGCATCCCTTTTACTGTATGTGTGAGTCAGAGAGAGGTGTCATTCCCTGGGTCCCTACTGTGTCAGTGTATGTGCTATGCATTGCCTCTTTGCCAAGGCCATGGCATACTGGGCACCCCTCCATCTGCCTACTTGGGCAGGCACAGGTTGTTCCTCCTCTGAGTCACTCTGTGCCTGTGCAGGCCTTGGCACTGGTGGGAGGGGGGCTGTTTGGCCCTGCCCCATGTTGTTCCTGCTGCAGCTGTTTCTGCAAGATCATATTGTGTAGTATGGCACATACGGTAACAGTTTGGGTACATGTAGCTGGTGAGTACTTCATGACTCCACCGGATGTGTCCAGGCACTGGAACCATGACTTGAGCTTCCCAAACAAATGCTCTGTTATGATTCTGGTCTGTGCATGTGCCTCATTATGGCATTCTTGTTCGGGTGTGTGTGCATTTCTGATGGGCATCATCAGCCATGACTCCAGTGCGTAACCAGCATCCCCCACTAGTTGACCATAAGGGATGTCCCCATTGGCATATCTCTGGTACAGCTGTGTCAGATGCCAGATGTGAGAATCGTGATAGCTTCCAGGGCAGCCAGCACACACATTCATTATAATGCCCTGGGCATCGCACACAACCTGGCAGTTGATGGAGGGGAAGCCCTTAGAGTTGATGTAGACCCTATCCTGCTCACCGGGTAGTACTTTGAAGCATATGTGTATGCAGTCTATAGCACCCATCACCTCAGGGTATTCTGCTATTTGGTGGAAGAGATGCATATTGCTGGTCAACACCTCACGGGTGTTGAGGAAATATACGTGCTCACTGGCATGTGCTGACATGCCATCCAGGAACTGGTGGAATACTCTGGATGCTGATGTCTGTGAGATCCCCATGATATCCCCAGTTAGGCTTTGGGGGGTACCTGTGGCTAGTATTCCTAGGCCTACACATACCTTGGTATCCACTGGGATGGGTTCCCCTCTGTTAGTTCTGTGTCAGGCATGGCCAGCACAGCTCAACACTTTGCTGTAGGAGGTCCCTGTCCACCTTATAGCACTCCACTACCTCCAGCTCATGTAGCCCCTGGTAGGTTACCCTGGGTCTGTATACCCTTCTCTGTCTTCTCACTGTGGGTTGGTCAACAGCATTCCCATCCTCACCACCCTCAGCCTCTTCCTCGTGTTAATGTCTGATAGTTGCTGCAGCCCCTATCATTCTGTTGTTTTTGTTTGTTAAAATTTCCCTGCTTGTATACACAGGTGGTGTAGTGTATGTGGGAAAAACCAGAGGGAAAGGTATTTGCGTAGTTTATAGTAGTGTTCTGGGCTGGGCTGATCTGCTGTCTGTGTAATTGGCTGATACTGATACATTTCACCTGCCAGATGTGCTAGTTCCCCTAGATTTTTTTGAATGATGCTGAATCCCAGATTTCCCCTGCATGCTAGTCTGCACCCAACAATGTAAGAGCAGGAATAGCTTGGTGCAAGCCTAGGTGTTAGCTGACATCATAGGGGTGTGTGTCAGGCATACTGTAAGTGGACTGGAGCCCTATGGCTCGGGTATGTCCTTAGTTTAGCAGAACTAAGCAAGGGGGTGTGTCTGAGGCTGCCTAGAACTTTTTACAATGTCTAAATGGGTGTGCATGCCGCACTCCGTGTTTTAAAGGGAAAAAAAGTAAACCAGGAGATAGCAGCTCTGTGCACATTTGAACACTGTGTTTGCGTGGTGCATCCCCTGGCTTAAACAGGAAGGCAATGGGAAGGGAAAACAGCAGTAGGAAGGTAATCTATTTATTTATTTATTTATTTATTTATTTACTGGGAAATTCCGACTGGATGCAGGTCCTTTTTCAGCGGATGTTCGGGGAGAAAAGCTCCACATCATGTACATGATAAATAGAGATATAAAGTTGCAGCAATAGTAAACAACA